>NC_135821.1:10959384-10971884 GCF_964213995.1 Mustelus asterias
AGATGCTGAGTTGGTGCAGACTTGAAGGGCCGAACGGCCTCCTTCTGCTCTGTAGGAATTCTATGAAGTGCCAGGCAATGATTATCAATTAAAAAAGAGGTTCTATACATTTCCCCATTACCATCGCTGAACACCGCCCCCCCCCCCCCCCCTTCCCCCCCACCACCACTATCAGCACCTTGGGGGATAATTGTTGACCAGAAACTGAACTGGACCAGCCATTGTAAATAGTGTAGTTACAAGGAGCAGGTCAGAGGCTGGGAATCCTGCAGTGACTAACTCACGTCCTGACTACCCAAAGTCAGTCCACCGTCTATGTTTATCATTGAGTGAAGAACACGCTTTGTGATGCCTTGGCAGGTGTGATATAAAGGGGGAGGTGATGGCCTGGTGGTATTATTGTGAGACTATTAATCCAGAACTCAGCTAATGTTCTGGGGATCCGGATTCGAATCCCGCCACAGCAGATTGGTGGAATTTGAATTCAATAAAAAATATCTGGAATTATGAATCTACTGATGACCATGAAATCAGAGGTGATCAAATGTGAGTTAATGCATCTTGGAAGGTCAAATACAGATCGGAAATATACAGTAAATGGCAGAACCCTTAAGAGTATTGATCGGCAAAGGGATCTGGGTGTACAGGTACAAGGTTACTGAAAGTGGCAACGCAGGTGGAGAAGGTAGTTAAGAAGGCATACGGCATGCTTGCTTTCATCAGCCGGGGTATTGAGTTTAAAAATTGGCAGGTCATGTTGCAGCTTTATAGAACCTTAATTAGGCCGCACTTGGAGTTTCGTGTTCACACTGCACTCCACACTACGCCGCACTACCATCCTATAGATGTGGAGGCTTTGGAGAGGGTACAGAAAAGATTTACCAGGATGTTGCCTGGCATGGAGGGCACTAGCTATGAGGAGAGGTTGGAGAAACTTGGTTTGTTCTGACTGGAACGATGAGGTTGAGGGGGCGACCTGATAGAGGTCTACAAGATTATGAGAGGCATGGACAGAGTGGATAGTCAGAAGCTTTTTCCCAGGGTGGAAGAGTCGATTACTAGGGGGCATAGATTTAAGGTGCGAGGGGCAAGGTTTAAAGGAGATGTACGAGGCAAGTTTTTTTACACAGAGGGTGGTGGGTGCCTGGAACTCGCTGCCAGGGGAGGTAGTGGAAGCAGATACGATAGTGAGTTTACATGAATCGGATGGGAATGGAGGGATATGGTCCCCGGAAGGGTAGGGGGTTTTAGTTGAGTCGGGCAGCATGGTCGGTGCAGGCTTGGAGGGCCGAAGGGCCTGTTCCTGTGCTGTAATTTTCTTTGTTCTTTGTCATTGTCGGAAAAACCCATCTAGTTCACTAATGAGGGAAGGAAATCTGCCATCCTTACCCGGTCTGGCCTACATGTGACTCCAGAGCCGCAGCAAGTGTTTGAGTCTCAACTGCCCTCTGAACAAGGGCAACTAGGGATGGGCAATAAATGCTGGCCCATCGTTTTAGCTCCCCCATTAAACTCGTGGGCAGAGGGGATATAGTATAAAAATAATAGTGAAATACTGCAGACTCTGAACATCTGAAATAAAAACAGGAAGTGCTGGGAAAACTCAGCGGGTCTGGCAGCACCTGTGGAGAGAGAAACAGCGTTAACATTTCGAGTCCATTATTCGGATTACCCTCAAGCCAGCAATGACAGCAAATGGCATGTTGACCTTTATCGCGACGCGATTCAGTAATGAAGAAGTCGCCACAAATATATTCTTCCAAAGAGTCATATTGGACACAAAAGGATGGGATTTTCCAGTTCTGCCCACTGTTGGGATTTTCCAGACCTGCCCATGACTGGGATTTTCCAGGTCCCGCCTGCTGCTGGAATTTTCCAGTCCAACTTGAAAAATGGCAAATGGAATTTAACACAGACAAGTGTGAGGTATTGCACATTGGAAGGACAAACCAAAGTAGAACGTACAGGGTAAATGGTAGGACTCTGAAGAGTGCAGTTGAACAGAGGGATCTGGGAATACAGGTACAGAATTCCCTAAAAGTGACGTCACAGACAGGTGGATAGGGTCGTAAAGAGTGCCTTTGGTACATTGGCCTTTATAAATCGGAGTATCGAGTATAAAAGTTGGAGTGTTATGGTAAGGTTATATAAGGCATTGGTGAGGCCGAATTTGGAGTATTGTGTACAGTTTTGGTCACCTAGTTACAGGAAGGATGTAAATAAGGTTGAAAGAGTGCAGAGAAGGTTCACAAGGATGTTGCCGGGACTTGAGAAGCTGAGTTACAGAGAGAGATTTAATAGGTTGGGACTTTATTCCCTGGAGCGTAGAAGATTGAGGGGAGATTTGATAGAGGTGTATAAGATTTTGATGGGTATAGATAGAGTGAATGCAAGCAGGCTTTTTCCGCTGAGGCTAGGGGAGAAAAAAACCAGAGGGCATGGGTTAAGGGTGAAAGGAGAAAAGTTTAAAGGGAATATTAGGGGGGCTTCTTCACGCAGAGAGTGGTGGGAGTGTGGAATGAGCTGCCGGATAAAGTAGAAAAACTTGGACGGGTTCATGGATGAGAGGGGTGTGGAGGGATATGGTCCAAGTGCAGGTCAGTGGGACTAGGCAAAAAATGGTTCGGCACAGACAAGAAGGGCCAAAAGGCCTGTTTCTGAGCTGTAATTTTCTATGGTTCTATGGTTCTAACTTGCTACTGGGATTTTCCAGTCCTGCTCGCAACTGGGATTTTTCAGTCTCACCCACTGCTGGGATTTTCCAGTCCCACCCACTACTGGGATTTTCCAGTCTTGCCTGCCACTGGGATTTTCCAGTCTCGTCTGCCATTGAGATTATTCAGCCCCACCCATCACTGGGATTTTCCAGTCTTGTCTGCCACTGGGATTTTTCAGTGCCGACTGCCACTGGTATTTGCTTGCCTGCCACTGGGATTTTCCAGTCTCATCTGCTGCTTGGGTTTTTCCAGTCCTGCCTGCCACTGGGACTTTCCAGTCCCACCCATTGCTGGGATTTTCCAGTCCCGCTGAAAGTCAACGGACTTTTGGCTGGGCTGTCGAATATCTCCCAGTGTGTCCCGCAGCAATGGGGCTGGAAGGTCGCAGCCTCCTCGCCTCCTCTCGACACAGGTGCTGCCAGGCTCGCTGCGCTTTTCCAGCACTTTCTGTACATAAGGGCTTTGATTAACGTTCATTTCTCAGATTCTACTTCTGAGGTGCTTCAGCTTACCGCTCTCCCCCCGCCTCCCCCCCACCATTCCTCCATGTCCCCCCCCACCTGCCCCCACTCCCAGGGAAAAACCCTGCATTCCTGTCAAATGTGGGGGGGGGGGGGGCAGAATTGAAGCATTACCGATACCCCGCCCCCCCAGGGTGATCTGATTGTCATCACCTTGCTGTTTGTGGGATCTTGCTGTGCGCAAATCGGTTGCCGTGTTTCCTACCTTCCAAAGGCAACCACGCTTTCAAGCTACTTCCCTGGTCATAAAGGACTTCTACCCTGAGGCTGTGGAAGGCGCTATGTAAACGCAAGTCCTTTCTTTCCTTTAGATACTTCGGGAAAGTCCCACAAATGCGGGACACCGCCTGGTTGTTCATGTGGGCTGACCAGTTGGAATGTGATAGAATTTTACAGCACAAAAAAGAGGCCCTTCGGCCCATCATGTCTGTGCTGGTCACCAAGCACCTATCTATTCTAATCCCATTTCCCAGCGCTTGTTCTGTAGCCTTGTATGCTGTGGAGTTTCAAGTGCTCATCTAAATGTTTCTTAAATGTTGTGAGGCTTCCCGCCTCTACCATCCTCCCAGGCAGCAAGTTCCAGATTCCCACCACCCTCTGGGTGAAAAGGCCTTTCCTCAAATCCCCTCTGAATCTCCTGCTCCCTTACCTTAACTCCCCCTGGTTATTGACCCCTCTACTATGGGGAAAAGTTCCTTCCGATCTACCCTCTCCATGTCCTTCATAATTTTGTACACCTCAATAAGATCCCCACTCAGTCTTCTCTGCTCCAAGGAAGGGTTTTTGATTTGATTTGATTTATTATTGTCACATGTATTAACAGACAGTGAAAAGTATTGTTTCCTGCGTGCTATACAAAGCATACTGTTCATAGAGAAGGAAAGGAGAGAGTGCAGAATGTAGTGTTGCAGTCATAGCTAGGGTGTAGAGAAAGATCAACTTATTGCAAGGTAAGTCCATTCAAAAGTCTGACGGCAGCAGGGAAGAAGCAGTTCTTGAGTCGGTTGGTAAGAAGCTGTTCTTGAGTCGGTTGGTACATGACCTCAGGCTTTTGTATCTTTTTCCCAAAGGAGGAAGGTGGAAGAGAGAATGTCTGGGGTGCGTGGGGTCCTTAATTATGCTGGCTGCTTTGCCGAGGCAGAGTCAATGGATGGGAGGCTAGTTTGCGTGACGGATTGGGCTACATTCACGATCTTTTGTAGTTCCTTGCAGTCTTGGACAGAGCAGGAGCCATACCAAGCTGTGATACAACCAGAAAGAATGCTTAAAAGGATGTTCTTGCGCCCGAGGGAGTGCAGTGAAGATTTAACAGGCTGATTCCGGGGATGGCGGGACTGATGTATGAGGAGAGATTGACTCGGTTAGGATTGTTTTCACTGGAGCTCAGACAAATGAGGGGGGGATCTCATAGAGACTTATAAAATTCTAACAGGACTAGACAGGGTAGATGTAGGGAGGATGTTCCCAATGGTGGGGGTGTCCAGAACCAGGGGTCACAGTCTGAGGATTTGGGGTAGACCATTTAGGACGGAGGTGAGGAGACATTTCTTCACCCAAAGAGTGGTGAGCCTGTGGAATTCATTACCACAGGAAGTAGTTGATGCCAAAACGTTGAATGTATTCAAGAGGCGGCTGGATATAGCACTTGGGGCGAATGGGATCAAAGGTTATGGGGAGAAAGCAGGATTAGGCTATTGAGTTGGACGGTAATGAATGGCAGAGCAGACTCAAAGGGCCAAATGGCCTCCTCCTGCTCCTATCTTCTATGTTTCTATGAAAACAACCCCAGCCTAACCAGCCTCTCTTCATAGCTGAAACCCTCCAATCCAGGCAACCATAAGACCATAAAGACATAGGAGCAGAATTAGGCCACTCGGCCCATCGAGTCCGCTCCGCCATTCAATCATGGCTGATATTTTTCTCATCCCCATTCTCCTGCCTTTTCTCCATAACCCCTGATCCCCTTATTAATCAAGAACCTATCTATCTCTGTCTTAAAGACACTCAATGACCTGACCTTCACAGCCTTCTGCGGCCAAGAGTTCCACAGATTCACTACTCTCTGGCTGAAGAAATTCCTCCTCATCTCAGTTTTAAAGGATTGTCCCTTTAGCCTGAGGTTGTGCCCTCTGGTTCTAGTTTTCCCTACTAGTGGAAACACCCTCTCCACGTCCACTCTATCCAGGCCTCGCGGTATCCTGTAAGTTTCAATAAGATCCCCGCTCATCCTTCTAAACTCCAACGAGTACAGACCCAGAGTCCTCAACCGTTCCTCATACGACAAGCTCTTCATTCCAGGGATCATGCTTGTGAACCTGCTCTGGACACTCCAAGGCCAACACATCCTTCCTTAGATATGGGGCCCAAAACTGCTCACAATACTCGAAATGGGGTCTGACCAGAGCCTTATACAGCCTCAGAAGTACATCCCTGCTCTTGCATTCTAGCCCTCTCGACATGAATGCTAACATTGCGTTTGCCTTCCTAACTGCCGACTGAACCTGCACGTTAACCCATCCAGGTGAATCTCCTCCGCACCCTCTCTAGTGCAGTCACAGCCATTTTACAGGTGGAACAGGTTAGAATGGGGCCTATTCTGAAAACGACCGCCTTCTTGATGGACCTTATCGGAGCTGCAATCTCAGGTTAAAGCGCGATGTTGATCGACTCTTTAGAACCGAGATGAGGAGGAATTTCTTCAGCCAGAGGGTGGTGAATCTGTGGAATTCATTGCCACAGAGGGCTGTGAAGGTCAGGTCACTGAGAGCATTTAAGACAGAGATAGATAGAATCTCGATCGGTAAGGGGATCAAAGGTTACAGGGAAAAGGGATTGAGAAATTTATCAGCAATGATCGACTGGCGGACTTGATGGGCCGAGTGGCCTAATTCTGCTCTACATCCTATGGTCTTCTGGACTCATGGGTTTCAAATTTCTAGGTGTTCAGATCACCAACAACTTGTCCTGGTTCCTCCACCCCAAAGCTTTGGTTAAGAAAGCCCCACCAGCGCCTCTACTTTCTCAGAAGTCTAAGGACATTCGACATGTCAGCTACGACTCTCACCAGCTTTTACGGATGCACCATAGAAAGCATTCTTTCCAGATATATCACAACTTGGTATGGCTCCTGCTCTGCCCAAGACCGCAAGAAACTACAAAGGGTTGTGAACGAAGCCCAGACCATCACACAAACCAGCCTCCCATCCATTGACTCTGTCTACACTTCCCGCTGCCTCGGGAAAAGCAGCTAGCATAATCAAGAACCCCGCGCACCCCGGACGTACTCTCTTCCACCTTCTTCTGTCGGGAAAAAGATACAAAAGTCTGAGGTCACGTACCAACTGACTCAAGAACAGCTTCTTCCCTGCTGCCATCAGACTTTTGAATGGACCTACCATAGGTCCGTTTGCCGATGACACGAAGGTTGGTGGGGTTGTGGATAGTCTGGAGGGATGTCAGAAGTTACAGAGGAACATAGATAGGATGCAAGACTGGGCCGACAAGTGGCAGATGGACTTCAACCCAGATAAATGCGTAGTGGTCCATTTTGGCAGGTCAAATGGGATGAAGGAGTACAATATAAAGGGAAAGACTCTTAGTACTGTGGAGGATCAGAAGGACCTTGGGGTCCGGGTCCATAGGACTCTAAAATCGGCCCCGCAAGTGGAGGAGGTGGTTAAGAAGGCGTATGGTGTGCTGGCCTTTATCAATCGAGGGATTGAGTTTAGGAGTCCGGGGATAATGATGCAGCTATACAAGACCCTCGTCAGACCCCACTTGGAGTACTGTGCTCAGTTCTGGTCGCCTCATTACAGGAAGGATGTGGAAAAGATTGAAAGGGTGCAGAGGCGATTTACAAGGATGTTGCCTGGATTGAGTGGCATGCCTTATGAGGATAGGCTGAGGGAGCTCGGTCTTTTCTCCTTGGAGAGACGTAGGATGAGAGGAGACCTAATAGAGGTATATAAGATGTTGAGAGGCATAGATCGGGTGGACTCTCAGAGGCTTTTTCCCAGGGTAGAAATGGCTGCTACGAGAGGACACAGGTTTAAGGTGCTGGGGGGTAGGTACAGGGGAAATGTTAGGGGGAAGTTTTTCACACAGAGGGTGGTGGGTGAGTGGAATCGGCTGCCGTCAGTGGTGGTGGAGGCAAACTCAATAGGGTCTTGGATGAGTACATGGGACTTAATAGGATGGAGGGTTATAGGTAGGCCTAAAAGGTAGGGATATGTTCGGCACAACTTGTGGGGCCGAAGGGCCTGTTTTGTGCTGTAGTTTTCTATGTTTCTATATATTAAGTTGATCTTTCTCTACACCCTAGCTATGACTGTAACACTACATTCTGCACCCTCTCCTTTCCTTCTCTATGAACGGTATGCTTTGTCTGTATAGCGCAAGAAACAATAATTTTCACTGTATGTTAATACATGTAGCAAAAGTAAATAAGATCAAGAGGCAGGCTGTACACTCAGTTTTATGGTAGTTTTCATCTGTTTATGGACCTTGCAGTCTGGGAGATTAATTACTTCATTCGCACGTTTTTCAAATGCCATCTGCTCCCTATAAAGGTGAATAATGTTAGGACGCTAATCTGAGCAAATAGGAGGCCTCAAGCTTTAATCTTCCCCAATATCGAGTCTCTTTCACAGCGTGAGTGTGGGATCAGCAAGGCTTAACTCCAGCTTTCGTAATTTTTATTTCATTCATTCACGGGATGTGGGCATCGCTGGCATTTATTGCCCATCCCTAACCACCCTCCATTCCAGAGGGCATTTGAGAGTCAACCCCATTGCTGTGGCTCTGGAGTCACATGTAGGCCAGACCGGGTAAGGACGGCAGATTTCCTTCCCTAAAGGGACATTAGTGAACCAGATGGGTTTTTCTGACAATCGACAATGGTTTCATGGTCATCAGTAGATTCTTAATTTCAGATATTTTTTGTTGAATTCAAATTCTACCATCTGCCGTGGTGGGATTCGAACCCGGGTCCCCAGAACATTAGTTGAGTTTCTGGATTAATCGCCTGGCGATAATATCTCGATGATTCTATTTCCCGGGGCATTTAAGAGTCAACCACATTGTTGTGGCTCTGGAGTCACATGTAGGCCAGTCCGGGTAAGGATGGCAGATTTCCTTCCCTAAAGGGACTCTAATGAACCAGATGGGTTTTTACGACAATTGACAATGGTTTCATAGTCACCATTCGACTTTTGGTTCCAAATATTTTATTGAATTCAAATTCCACCATCTTCCAAGGCGGGATTTGAACCTGGGTTCCCTAGAGCATTACCCTGGGTCTCTGGATTACTAGTCCAGTGACAATACCAGTGCGCCACTGCCACCCCTACGATCAGCAACCTCACCTTGCACAGCGAGGCTTCCAAGATGGCCGACCTGGTGAATGGACTGTGCCAATTGGGTTGACTTGAACACAGAGACTTAACCGGCAAGGAATGTCAGCAAGCATTGGAATTGGGATTGTGCACAGTGGGAGTGAACGTGAAGGGATTTGGGATTGGGATTGTGGACAGTGGGAGTGAATGGGAAGCGGTGTGGGGTCCATTGGAATTGTGTACAGTGGGAGTGAAAGGGAAGGGGTTTGGGGTCCTTTGGGATTGTGTACAGTGGGAGTGAACAGGAAGGGGTTTGGGTCCGTTGGGATTGTGGACAGTGGGAGTGAACGGGAAGGGATTTGGGATTGGAATTGTGCACAGTGGGAGTGAATGGGATGGGGTTTGGGATTGGGATTGTGTACACTGGGAGTGAACGGGAAGGGGTTTGCGGTCCATTGGGATTGTGTACAGTGGGAATGAACGGGAAAGGGTTTGGGATTGGGATTGTGTACAGTGGGAGTGAAAGGGAAGTGTTTTGGGTCCATTGGGATTGTGTACAGTGGAAGTGAATGGGAAGGGATTTGGGATTGGGACTGTGTACAGTGGGAGTGAACAGGAAGGGGTTTGGGTCCATTGGGATTGTGTACAGTGGGAGTGAACGGGAACGGGTTTGGGTCCATTAGGATTGTGTACAGTGGGAGCGAACGGGAAGGGGTTTGGGATTGGGATTATGTACAGTGGGAGTGAATGGGAAGGGGTTTGGGTCCATTGGGATTGTGTACAGTGGGAGTGAACGGAAACGGGTTTGGGTCCATTAGGATTGTGTACAGTGGGAGCGAACGGGAAGGGATTTGGGATTGGGATTATGTACAGTCGGAGTGAATGGGAAGGGGTTTGGGTCCATTGGGATTGTGTACAGTGGGAGTGAACGGAAAGGGGTTTGGGATTGGAATTGTGTACAGTGGGAGCGAATGGAAAGGGGTTTGGGTCCATTGGGATTGTGTACAGTGGGGAGTGAACAGGAAGCGGTTTGGGTCCATTGGGATTGTGGACAGTGGGAGTGAACGGGAAGGGGTTTGGGGTCCATTGGGATTGTGTACAGTGGGAGTGAATGGGAAGGGGTCTGGGATTTGGATTGTGTACAGTGAGAGTGAATAGGAAGGGGTCTGGGATTGCGAATGTGTACATTGGGAGTGAACGGGAAGGGGTTTGGAGTCCATTGGGATTGTGTACAGTGGGAGTGAACGGGAAGGGGTTTGGGGTCCTTTGGGATTGTGTACAGTGGGAATGAACAGGAAGGAGTTTGGGTCCGTTGGGATTGTGGACAGTGGGAGTGAACGGGAAGGGGTTTGGGATTGGAATTGTGCACAGTGGGAGTGAATGGGATGGGGTTTGGGATTGGGACTGTGTACACTGGGAGTGAACGGGAAGGGGTTTGCGGTCCATTGGGATTGTGTACAGTGGGAATGAACGGGAAAGGGTTTGGGATTGGGATTGTGTACAGTGGGAGTGAAAGGGAAGTAGTTTGGGTCCATTGGGATTGTGTACAGTGGGAGTGAACGGAAAGGGGTTTGGGGTCCATTGGGATTGTGTACAGTGGGAGTGAATGGGAAGGGATTTGGGATTGGGACTGTGTACAGTGGGAGTGAACAGGAAGGGGTTTGGGTCCATTGGGATTGTGTACAGTGGGAGTGAATGGGAAGGGGTTTGGGTTCCTTTGAGATTTTGTGCAGTAGGAGTGAATGGGAAGGGATTTGTGATTGGGACTGTGTACAGTGGGAGTGAACAGGAAGGGCTTTGGGTCCATTGGGATTGTGTACAGTGGGAGTGAACGGGAACGGGTTTGGGTCCATTAGGATTGTGTACAGTGGGAGCGAACGGGAAGGGGTTTGGGATTGGGATTATGTACAGTGGGAGTGAATGGGAAGGGGTTTGGGTCCATTGGGATTGTGTACAGTGGGAGCGAACGGGAAGGGGTTTGGGATTGGAATTGTGTACAGTGGGAGCGAATGGAAAGGGGTTTGGGTCCATTTGGATTGTGTACAGTGGGGAGTGAACAGGAAGCGGTTTGGATCCATTGGGATTGTGGACAGTGGGAGTGAACGGGAAGGGGTTTGGGGTCCATTGGGATTGTGTACAGTGGGAGTGAATACGAAGGGGTCTGGAATTGGGATTGTGTACAGTGGGAGTGAACAGGAAGGGGTCTGGGATTGCGAATGTGTACATTGGGAGTGAACGGGAAGGGGTTTGGAGTCCATTGGGATTGTGTACAGTGGGAGTGAACGGGAAGGGGTTTGGGTTCATTGGGATTGTGTACAGTGGGAGTGAACAGGAAGTGGATTGGGTCCATTGGGATTGTGTACAGTGGGAGTGAACGGGAAAGGGTTTGGGTCCATTGGGATTGTGTACACTGGGTGTGAACGGGAAGGAGTTTGGGTCAATTGGGATTGTGTACAGTGGGAGTGAACGGGAAGGGGTTTGGGTTCATTGGGATTGTGTACAGTGGGAGTGAACAGGAAGTGGATTGGGTCCATTGGGATTGTGTACAGTGGGAGTGAACGGGAAAGGGTTTGGGTCCATTGGGATTGTGTACACTGGGTGTGAACGGGAAGGAGTTTGGGTCAATTGGGATTGTGTACAGTGGGAGTGAACAGGAAGGGGCTTGGGATTGGGATTGTGTACAGTGGGAGTGAACGGGAAGCTGTTTGGGTCCATTGGGATTGTGCACAGTGGGAGTGAACGGGAAAGGGTTTGGGATTGGGATTGTGCACAGTGGGAGTGAACGTGAAGGGATTTGGGATTGGGATTGTGGACAGTGGGAGTGAATGGGAAGCGGTGTGGGGTCCATTGGAATTGTGTACAGTGGGAGTGAAAGGGAAGGGGTTTGGGGTCCTTTGGGATTGTGTACAGTGGGAGTGAACAGGAAGGGGTTTGGGTCCGTTGGGATTGTGGACAGTGGGAGTGAACGGGAAGGGATTTGGGATTGGAATTGTGCACAGTGGGAGTGAATGGGATGGGGTTTGGGATTGGGATTGTGTACACTGGCAGTGAACGGGAAGGGGTTTGCGGTCCATTGGGATTGTGTACAGTGGGAATGAACGGGAAAGGGTTTGGGATTGGGATTGTGTACAGTGGGAGTGAAAGGGAAGTGTTTTGGGTCCATTGGGATTGTGTACAGTGGGAGTGAATGGGAAGGGATTTGGGATTGGGACTGTGTACAGTGGGAGTGAACAGGAAGGGGTTTGGGTCCATTGGGATTGTGTACAGTGGGAGTGAACGGGAACGGGTTTGGGTCCATTAGGATTATGTACAGTGGGAGCGAACGGGAAGGGGTTTGGGATTGGGATTATGTACAGTGGGAGTGAATGGGAAGGGGTTTGGGTCCATTGGGATTGTGTACAGTGGGAGTGAACGGAAACGGGTTTGGGTCCATTAGGATTGTGTACAGTGGGAGCGAACGGGAAGGGGTTTGGGATTGGGATTATGTACAGTCGGAGTGAATGGGAAGGGGTTTGGGTCCATTGGGATTGTGTACAGTGGGAGTGAACGGAAAGGGGTTTGGGATTGGAATTGTGTACAGTGGGAGCGAATGGAAAGGGGTTTGGGTCCATTGGGATTGTGTACAGTGGGGAGTGAACAGGAAGCGGTTTGGGTCCATTGGGATTGTGGACAGTGGGAGTGAACGGGAAGGGGTTTGGGGTCCATTGGGATTGTGTACAGTGGGAGTGAATGGGAAGGGGTCTGGGATTTGGATTGTGTACAGTGAGAGTGAATAGGAAGGGGTCTGGGATTGCGAATGTGTACATTGGGAGTGAACGGGAAGGGGTTTGGAGTCCATTGGGATTGTGTACAGTGGGAGTGAACGGGAAGGGGTTTGGGGTCCTTTGGGATTGTGTACAGTGGGAATGAACAGGAAGGAGTTTGGGTCC
>NC_135821.1:11299966-11388476 GCF_964213995.1 Mustelus asterias
TCCTCTATTCCTCGATCTATCTGTCTACAGGACTTAGCCAGCTGTTAAGAATTATACCTTGTCATGTTTAAGTATTTTAATTGGTAAAAGTTACGCTAATTCTTTTTGTTATATTCTAACTGTGATCTTAAATAAAGTTTGTTTTGATAAAAGCTCCCTAGTGGGTCACTTGAATCATAGCTGGAGTGAAACATCTTATGCTCACCCTCACGCCAAAATCAAAGGGAAAGGTTGGGGCCTAGGCTAACTTCATAAAATACATTGGAGTTTCTGACCTTCTCCACAATGGTGTGGCACGGTGGCACAGTGGTTAGCACTGCTGCCTCACAGTGCTAGGGACTCGGGTTCGATTCCTGGCTTGGGTCACTGTCTATGTGGAGTTTCACCGTTCTCCCCGCGTCTGCGTGGGTTTCCTTCACGTGGTCCGGTTTCCTCCCACAGTTCGAGGATGTGCGGGTTAGGTGAATTGGCCATGCTAAATTGCTCCTTAGTGTCCAAAGATATGCAGGTTAAGTGGATTGGCCATGCTAAATTGTCCCTCAGTGTCCAAAGATGTGTAGGTTAGGTGGATTGGCCAGGTTAAATTGCCCCTTAGTGTCCAAAGATGTGCAGGTTACATGGATTGGCCATGCTAAATTGCCCCTTAGTGTCCAAAAATGTACAGGTTAGGTGGATTGGCCATGCTAAATTGCCTCTTCGTGTCCAAAGATGTGCAGGTTAGGTGGATTGGCCATGCTAAATTGCCCCTTAGTGTCAGGGGGACTAGCAGGGTTACGGGAATAGGGCCTGTGTGGGATTGTGGCTGGTGCAAACCCAATGGGGCCGAATGGCCTCTTTCTGCACTGTTGGGATTCTATGGTCAAGAGACCCGAGTGGAATTCTGCACCGCTGGGACAAGGGGCATGGTTGATGGACGTTTCCGCTTCCCAAAGATTCCCTGCAATCAGGGTGGGGGGGGAAGTGATATTCTCAAATCCAACAATGCTACAGAGAGCCAAAATGGAAGGAGAGTGCCTCACTGACTCCCGCTGAAATAAATGAACTCCCATCGCAATCCACTCCCCCCCTCCGCACAACCAACCACCCAACCACCCCCCCCCCCCCTCCCCCCCTCCCTCACCGCTGGAAGCCCAGGCCCTGGTAGCTAATACTGTTCTCTGAATCAGGACCACTGAGGAGAATGCATGGCAGGCTGGCCAACCGTTCATCTTCCTTCGTGTGGCATCTGTAATTAAGCTGCTAATCATAAAAATTCCCAGGCATGGTGAAAGTAGAAGCATTGATGCAGTTCCTAATTAACGTCCTCCCCGGCAGAAGATTAGATTTTTATTTCCCTCAGGCGTCTCGATGCAGGAGCACAATAAAGGGTTTGGAAAATAAATCAACAGTCCTGATCGTGCTCTTCCTGCTGCCGGTCTAAAGTGCAACGGGACTTGCTTTCGAAGGCATCCATTTTACCTCACAAAGGGTTTTGATCGGTCGTTAGTGACAGTCGGTTTGAGTTTCACCGTGGCAAAAGGATTGGTTCCCCTGAAACAGAGAGAGAGATTTGAAACAAAAAGCAAAAAAGAATTTGCATCCGTTCTAATGTTCATTTAAAGTTCATTTATTTATTCGTGTCACAAGTAGGTTTACATTAACACCGCAATGAAGTTACTGTGAAAATCCCCTAGTCGCCACACTCCGGCGCCTGTTCGGGTACACTGAGGGAGAATTTAGCACGGCCGATGTGCCCTAACCAGCACGTCTTTGGGACTGTGGGAGGAAACCGGAGCCCCCGGAGGAAACCCACGCAGACGTGGGGAGAATGTGCAGATTCCGCACAGACAGTGACCCAAGCCGGGAATCGAACCCGGGTCCCTGGCGCTGTGAGGCAGCAGCGCTAACCACTGTGCCGCCCCTTCCTCCTCTCTTTCCTCTAAATTTCATAAGAATGTTAGATATAGGAGCAGGAGTGGACCGCTCGGCCTTGAACCTGTTCCTCCTTTCAATACCCTCCCCTGTACGAGGGGAGGCAACGGCCTAGTGCTATTACTGCTAGACTATTAATCCAGAAACTCAGCTAATGTTCTGGGGACCCGGGTTCGAATCCCGCCCATGGCAGATGGTGGAAATTTGAATTCAATAAAAAAAACCTGGGAATTAAGAATCTACTGGTGACCATGAAACCATTGTCGGAAAAACCCATCTGGTTCGCTTATGGTGGCACAGTGGTTAGCTCTGCTGCCTCACATAGTCAGGGACACGGGCCTGTGCCAGGGACTCCAGTTCAATTCCCGGCTTGGGTCACTGTCTGTGTGGAGTTTGCACGTTCTCCCCGTGTCTGCGTGGGTTTCCTCCGGGTGCTCCGGTTTCCTCCCACAGTCCGAAAGACGTGCTGGTTAGGTGCATTGGCTGTGCTAAACTCTCCCTCAGTGTACCCGAACAGGCGCCAGAGTGTGGCAACTAGGGGATTTTCACAGTAACTTCATTGCAGCGTTAAGGTAAGTCTACTTGTGACACTAATAAAATAAACGTTAAACTTAATGTCCTTTAGGAAGGAAATCTGTTGTCCTTACCCGGTCTGGCCTACGTGTGACTCCAGAGCCACAGCAATTTAGTTGACTCCGGTTTTAAGTCAATATTTCCGCGGTTCCCAATAAGCAGAGATCACCAGCTAATCCAATCCTACCCCGGCCTGGTCTGTCCAGGAGTTAAATCTCCTCACAAAACAAAAAAGATCCTTCCGCCCTTTTCGATTTTGTAGTTATTAGGATGGTGTCCAAAGATGTGTAGGTTTGGTGGATTGGCCATGCTAAATTGCCCCTTAGTGTCCAAAGATGTGCGTGTTAGGTGGATTGGCCATGCTGAATTGCCCCTTAGTGTCCAAAGATGTGCAGGTTAGGTGGATTGGCCATGCTAAATTGCCCCTTAGTGTCCAAAGATGTGCGGGTTAGGTGCTTTGGTAAATTGCTCCTTAGTGTCCAAAGATGTGCAGGTTAGTTGGATTGGCCATGCTAAATTGCCCCTTAGTGTCCAAAGATGTGCGTGTTAGGTGGCTTGGCCATGCTGAATTGTCCCTTAGTGTCCAAAGATGTGTGGGTTAGGTGGATTGGCCATGCTAAATTGTCCCTTAGAGTCAGAGGGGAACCAGCAGGATAAATACGTGGGGTTATGGGGATAGGGCCTGGGTGGGACTGTGGTCAGTGTAGACTCGATGGGCCAAAAGGCCTCCTTCTGCATTGCACAGGATTCTAATGATTCAATGATTCTATGAAAGTGATTCTTTCGGCTAACAAACAGGCCGTGCCCAATGTTAGCCCTCATGTCCAAACACAGCTGATTTTAGCGAGCACTGCTTTGAGGCACGCCCTCTATCTGGAGAATCGCTGGACTAGGAATGCATCTTACCTCGGGAAGAGTTCCAGTTGGGAATCTGCGCCACTTAAGATCTAAAAAGACAAGAAGGAATTTGGGGTTACCGTTGCTCGTTGGGAGACAGGATGTCGCAACACATTCAGTTGAAACTCTCAGTGACAGACAGGTACACACATGTGCTTTTAAAAATCATATATTCATGCTTACCAAAGGGTTTATGAACTGTGATAGTTTTATAGATGGAGGGGGAATGGAGGGGGATGGGGGGGTGGGGGTGGGGGGGGGGGCGGGGGGAGAGAGAGAGAGAGAGAGAGAGCTATCTCACACTAACATAAGTCAATATTTCCGCGGTTCCCAATAAGCAGAGATCACCAGCCAATCCAATCCTACCCCGGCCTGGTCTGTCCAGGAGTTAAATCTCCTCACAAAACAAAAAAGATCCTTCCGCCCTTTTCGATTTTGTAGTTATTAGGATGGTGTCCAAAGATGTGCAGGTTATCATAAAGGGACTTGGGTTTGATTCTGGCCTTGGATAACTGCCTGTATGGAGTTTGCACATTCTCCCTGTTTCTGCATGGGTTTCCTCCGGGTGCTCCGGTTTCCTCCCATAGTCCGAAAGATCAGCCAGGGTTCCTGCTCCTGATCACTGTCCAGAGAGAGAGAGTAAGAAGTTTAACAACACCAGGTTAAAGTCCAACAGGTTTATTTGGTAGCAAAAGCCACACAAGCTTTCGGAGCTCTTAGCCCCTTCTTCAGGTGAGTGGGAATTCTGTTCACAAACAGAGCTTATAAAGACACAGACTCAATTTACATGAATAATGGTTGGAATGCGAATACTTACAACTAATCAAGTCTTTAAGAGACGAATTCCAACCATTATTCATGTAAATTGAGTCTGTGTCTTTATAAGCTCTGTTTGTGAACAAAATTCCCACTCACCTGAAGAAGGGGCTAAGAGCTCCGAAAGCTTGTGTGGCTTTTGCTACCAAATAAACCTGTTGGACTTTAACCTGGTGTTGTTAAACTTCTTACTGTGTTTACCCCAGTCCAACGCCGGCATCTCCACAGAGAGAGAGACACATCTCTCCTGACTATCATAAAAATTGCTCCCCGTGTAATTGGCAGTCACACATAACAAAGGTTCTGCAGAAATTAAACTTCAAGATTTTATGTGGCGAAGAATTATGGGGAGAGAATTATAAAGCCTTAATTAAACATGAGTCCAATTTACAATGTAAATTTTTACAATATATCAACTTTTAGGTGAAGTTTGTTTTATGTGTTTCACTGTCTGCGAGTGTTCTGTCTGATAATGAACTTCATAGAATCATAGAATCCCTACAGTGCAGGAGGAGGCCATTCAGCCCATCGAGCCTGCACCAACCACAATCCCATCCAGGCCCTATCCCCATAACTTCAATTATTTTACCCACCATTCTCCCTGACACTAAGGGGCAATTTAGCATGGCCACTCCCCCTAACCTGCACATCTTTGGACACGAAGGAGCAATTTAGCATGGCTAATCCACCTAACCTGTACATCTTTGGACACTAAGGGGCAATTTAGCATGGCTAATCCACCTAACCAGCACATCTTTGGACACTAAGGGGCAATTTAGCATGGCCAATCCACCTAACCTGCACATCTTTGGACACTAAGGGGCAATTTAGCATGGCCAATCCACCTAACCTGCACATTTTTGGACACTAAGGGGCAATTTAGCATGGCCAATCCACCTAACCTGCACATCTTTGGACACTAAGTGGCAATTTAGCATGGCCAATCCACCTAACCTGTGGACAGTGATCAGGAGCAGGAACCCTGGCTGATTTCCCCTCTCTCTCGAACCCAGTGATCACTGGACAGTGATCAGGAGCAGGAACCCTGGCTGATTTCCCCTCTCTCTAATCCAGGGATCACTGGAAAATGATCAGGAGCAGGAACCCTGGCTGATTTCCCCTCTCTCTCCAACCCAGGGATCCCTGGACAGGGATCAGGAGCAGGAACCCTGGCTGATTTCCCCGCTCTCTCTAACCCAGGGATCACTGGACAGTGATCAGGAGCAGGAACCCCTGGCTGATCTTTCGGACTATGGGAGGAAACCGGAGCACCCGCAGGAAACCCACGCAGGGGGAGAACGAGCAAACGCTACACAGACAGTGACCCGAGGCCGGAATTGAACCCAGGTCCCTGGCGCTGTGAGGCAGCAGTGCTAACCACTGTGCCACCGTTGGTAATGTTAGTAACGTCAGGAATGAAAACTTGTAATGTCCTAACTATATTAGGGGGTTGTGGGTTTTCACAAAAAAGAAAAGAATATGGTTTGCACATGTAGATTCAAACTAACAACCAGGTTTATTGAAAGCTGCTCTCTGCACTGCACAGAGCACAACCTGTGGCAACGCCCTAATGACATCACCATCAAATCATGTGATCAGCTATTAAAGCAAACATGCAATCCATGTAAATATGCAATAAGACTTGAAAATTGTGAATGAAGGAGTTAAGGGACATGTTAAAGGCGGCACGGTGGCACAGTGGTTAGCACTGCTGCCTCACAGTGCCAGGGTCCCGGGTTCAAATCCCGGCTTGGGTCACTGTGTGGAGTTTGCACGTTCTCCACATGTCTGCGTGGGTTTCCTCTGGGTTCTCCGGTTTCCTCCCACACTCCAAAGATGTGCAGATTAGGTGGATTGGTAAATTGCCCCTTAGTGTTTGGGGGACTAGCTAGGGGTAAATGCATGGGGTTATGGGGATAGGGACTGGGTGGGATTGTGGTCGGTGCAGACTCGATGGGCTGAGTGGCCTCCTTCTGAACTGTAGGGATTCTATGACATGTTGATGTAATGAGAGGACCTACAAAGCTTGGAGCTGTAATAAAACAACAGCAGTTCCAGTATTCGGGGCAGTGACGTATTACTGCGGTACTAAACATCAAACCAATGAACCTCACCGTTGTAAGGAGGTGCTTTTACTTAACGTCCTATCACAGAACAAGGCAGGATGTCGCAGTACCACCACAGCCTGTCTCCCCCACCTCCTCCTCTCCCCCATCCATGGTGGATGCACGGGGAGTGGGGAGGGGAGCCATTGAAAGCGGGACTGTAATGTTTTGCCCCAATCCCCGCACGGGTAGGAGGGGGGGTAAAATTCTGTCCCAGAAGGCAGCAGCTGGACTCACTGAGAGAAGATTGCGCCCAGGCAGCACACAGCAACCAAGGTCACCCACCCTACACCCCCCTCCCCCAACACCTTAATTTATCTATTAGTGTCACAAGTAGGCTTACATTAACACTGCAACGGAGTCACTGTGAAAATCCCCTAGTCGCCACACTCCGGCAACTGTTCGGGTACACTGAGGGAGAATTTAGCACGGCCAATGCACCCTAACCAGCACGTCTTTTGGACTGTGGGAGGAAACCGGAGCACCCGGAGGAAACCCACGCAGACACGGGGGAGAATGTGCAAACTCCGCACAGACAGTGACCCAAGCCGGGAATCGAACCTGGCTCCCTGGCGCTGTGAGGCAGCAGTGCTAACCCACTGTGCCACCGCGCCGCCCATTGAGATTCCACCATTGAGAACAACACCAGTCCATAACACACAGGAAAACTGTCCAACGCACAGACAGAAAATGCTGGAAAATCTCAGCAGGTCTGACAGCATCTGTGGGGAGAGAATAGAGCCAACGTTTCGAGTCTGGATGACCCTTCGTCAGAGCAGGATGAAGGATCATCCGGACCCGAAACGTTGGTTCGATTCTCTCTCTCCACAGATGCTGTCAGACCCGCTGAGATTTTCCAGCATTTTCTGTTTGAGATTCCAGCACCCGCAGTATTTTGCTTTTATCAGAGAATTGTCCATCGGGTCTCTGTTTCTGCCAGTGAATGAGATAGGAATGCATGCCATGTGTAACCCTGCCCCCCACGCCCGCACCCCCCTCCACCCCCACCCCCCTCCACCCCCACCCCCCCACACGCAACCTCCCCCTCTGCAACTGGGCATCCCTCTTTCTTGGAGAATGTGGGCATTGACAGCATTGTTAGTCATGTGTGAGGGATATGAACACTTGACGCGTTTCTCGGAGCTGAACAGGCTGATGGGAAACCAGGCCGAATGTGTTCCTCACCGTCCTTAATGCAACAGCACCACCTACTGTTATCTCTCTCCTTCTCTCTCCAAAGGATCTGGGTATTTATTCTCCACAGAGTCTCCGACTCCACAGCATTCCAGTTACAACGAACGGAACTGACAAAGTTTAGAAATTGATACCCTGTTTCGACTGGTCATCTCACTATAGGAAGGATATGATTGCACTGGAGAGGTGCGGGGGAGATTCACCAGGGTGGTGCCTGGGATGGAGTGTTACAGCTATGAAGAGAGGCTGGATAAGCTGGGGTTGTTTACCTTAGAGCAGAGAAGTCTGAGGGGGGACCTGCTTGAGGTGTACAAAATTATGAGGGATATAGATAGGGTAGATCATACAATCATAGACTCCTACAGTGCAGAAGGAGGCTATTCGGCCCATCAGGTCTGCACCGACCACAATCCCACCCAAGCCCTATCCCTGTAACCCCACATATTTACCCTGCGACTCCCCCTGACAGTAAGGGGCAATTTAGCATGGTCAATCCGCCTAACCCGCACATCTTTGGAGTGTGGGAGAAAACCGGAGCACCCGGAGGAAACCGATACAGACACGGGGAGAACGTGCAAACTCTACACAGTCACCCAAGGCCAGAATTGAACCATGCTAGATTGCCCCTTAGTGTCCAAAGATGTGCAGGTTAGGTGGATTGGCCATGCTAAATTGCTCCTTTGTGTCCAAAGATGTGCAGGTTAGGTGGATTGGCCATGCTAAATTGCTCCTTTGTGTCCAAAGATGTGCAGGTTAGGTGGATTGGCCATGCTAAATTGCTCCTTTGTGTCCAAAGATGTGCAGGTTAGGTGGACTGACCATGTTAAATTGCCCCTTAGGGTCAGGGGGATTAGCAGGGTAAATATGTGGGGTCACAGGGATAGGACCTGGGTGGGATTGTTGTCGGTGCAGATTCGATGGGCCGAATGGCCTCCTTCTGCACTGTAGGGATTCTGTGAGAACAGAGGTCAGCGGAAACACTCAACACCAGAATATTGGCAGCCAAGCTCAAACACGCAGAAAACCTTACCAATCACCCCTTCAATCGTGCATTTGATCAGGCTCAGATCCTTGAGGCTAAATTTGAGAACCGGTCTTATCTTTAAGTAGTTTGACAACTCCAGGGAAGGATAGAGAGAGAAAAAGTGGAACCTCACAGATCATCAGGTCAGGCGTACATGCACAGTGTTGGAGGAAAGGTCAAAGTCACCAAGTTAAAACAACTTATGTCAACCCTCTCTCACTGCATAATCGCATCTGTTCACCATTTAGATCATCTCTGGCGTCCCAAATGGTTTCAATTTAAGTGGTGGAATCTTCAAATATTGGCAATTGCACCAACAAGGACTGTCTACTTGACTATAGAGAGGGACACACCACCTGGAGCCCATTAGCTATGGCTTTCCAAATTTCGCCAAGTAATGTGATGATACTGTGCCTTTAAGAAATGTATTTTAGTCATGTTTCCTGTGCATGATCTGTTGCATTCGGAACCATTCCATCTGGATCCAGCAGCACCGTATTATTACAGCGGCAGCATAACTGATCTTAATTGCCACCGTGTTTGCTTTAATCTGAACTAATGCAGGGTTCCATTATTTTGTGTTTTCCCCTGGCATTTCAGAGCGGGGCTTCATTAGGTTGATTGACAGGTAAGGTCATACGACTGGGTGCGGCGAGGCTTTCACAGAGAACTCAAGTTAGCCTGCTTTTTGGGATCTTTAGAGAGAAGTCGCTTTCTCTATATCTCTTGCTCCTTTCGAAGTCTGGAGACTGGAATCTGCTAAGAAATAAATCTCAGTGGTTAGTACTGCTGCCACACAGCGCCAGGGACCCAGGTTCGATTCTTGGCTTGGGTCACTGTCTGTGTGGAGTTTGCACATTCTCCTCGTGTCTGCGTGGGTTTCCTCTGGGTGCTCCGGTTTCCTCCCACAGCCCAAAGATGTGCGGGTTAGGTTGATTGGCCATACTAAATTGACCCTAGTGTCAGGGGATTAGCTAGGGTAAATATGTGGGGTTACGGGAATAGGGCCTGGTTGGGATTGTGGTCGGTGCTGAGTTGATGGGCCGAATGGCCTCCTTCTGCTCTGTAGGGATTCTATGATTCTCTTTCTCTGAGATTCTGGTGTTTGCTGGTGGAGATTTCTCTGGGAGATGCTGCGTGAGAATTAGAAGACAAGTATCTGTCCGGAACATTCTCCAGAGGTGTCAACAGGTTGGAAATCCTGTTCCTCTGGTTTCTGTGCTAGCTGGTTCTAAAGAAGGGATTTATGGGGGATATTGCTAAATTGGAACAATAGAGATAGCTAGCTGTTAAGAATTATACCTTGTCGTGTTTAAGTACTTTAACTGGTAAAAGTTATTTGAAATAATTCTGTTGTATTCTAACTGTGATCTTAAATAATTTTTTTTGGTAAAAGCTTCCCAGTGGGTCACTTGAATCTTACCTGGAGTGAAACATCTTTTGTTCACTCTAATGCCAAAATCACAAGGAAAAGTTAGGGTCCAGGCAAACTTCAGAATATACCTTGGAGTTTCTGGTCTGGTCCTTAACAGTAGATTCCATAATGATTGGTCTTCACATGCACACATTGGCCCAAGTGGGTAGAATGGAAGCTTTACACACAAGCTTCACAATAGCAGGCTTGTGCACAGCCAAGTGTTTCAGGCCTTGGATCACCCTCTGAATCTCAGTCAAACTGTTGGATGGGGGAGAGGGACGTGGGGAAATGATAGCACCCCGAAGTGGAGGGGAATCGAGTGCTCGATAACCGTGTACCACACAGCAGGGGACCGGGTCCTTGGAAGGAGCACTTGTAGAGGTCACATCTCAGTATGGAGAAGGGGATAACCTACAAAGTGCACAAACCAGACAGTCCGAGCCAGATACTTCGCTGGTTCAAGTCTGCTATTTGTCCCCTTAATGTACTCATCTCTGTCCTCCTCCGGCGAATCCCCATCTTACTTTGCCCCACCACCTGTTCTGTCTGAGCACTAGGTGCAGCAGGGCGGCACAGTGGTTAGCACTGCTGCCGTGCGGTGCCAGGGACCCGGGTTCGACTCCCGGCTCGGGTCACTGTCTGCGTGGAGTCTGCACGTTCTCCTCGTGTCTGCGTGGGTTTCCTCCGGGCGCTCCGGTTTCCTCCCACAGTCTGAAAGATGTGCTGGTTAGGTGCATTGGCCATGCTTAATTCTCCCTCAGTGTACCCGAACAGGTGGCGGAGTGTGGCGACTGAGGGATTTTCACAGTAACTTCATCGCAGTGCTAATGTAAGCCTTACTTGTGACACTAATAAATAAACTTTAAACTCCCTGCCCTATAGATAGGTGCTTGGTGGCCAGCGCAGACAAGATGGGCTGAAGGGCCTCGTTCTGAGTTATACGACTCTAACCTCTCCTGCTTGTTTGACCTCCTTCTTTGACCAAGCTTGTCCCGTTAGGTGACTCCGTGTCAAATTGTGTCTGATAAATCTCTGGCAAAGTGCTTGGGACACTGGTTTTTTTAAGTGAATGTGGGCATCTTTATTGTTCTGGAACTGAGTGGTATTTTCCAAGGGTATTTAAGACTCAACCACATTGCTGTGGCTCTGGAGTCACATGTAGGCCAGACAGGGTAAGGACAGCAGATTTCCTTCCCCAAAGGGACATTAGTGAGCCAGATGGGCTTTTCCGACAATCGACAATAGTCATCATTAGACTTTCAATTCCAGATTTTTACTGAATTCAAATTTCACCATTTGCCATGGTGTGGTTCAAACACGGGTCCCCAGAACATTATCCTGAGTCTCTGGATTATTTATTTACTAGTGTCACATGTAGGCTTACATTAACACTGCAATGAAGTTACTATGAAAATCCCCCACACTCCGGCGCCTGTTCAGGTACTGAGGGAAAATTTAGCATGGCCAATCCACCTAACCCGCACATCTTTGGACTGTGGGAGGAAACCAGAGCACCTTCAGCATCTTAGCCTATATACTAATGGACGAGAGTGCTTTAAACATGTAAGTGTCCTAGCATTTGCAGATCTATTCTGTTAGAACTCCACACAGACAGCGACCCAAGCTGGGAATCGAACCCAGGTCCCTGGCGCTGTGGGGCAGCAGTGCTAACCATCGTGCCACCGTGCCGCCTTGGTTTACTAGTCCAGTGACAATACCAACCCTCCACACCTCCCCTAATTACATGAGGGATGCTATGTAAGTTGTTGTTGATGTAATATTAAAATAGTTTCCAGACTGGCCGTGGGGAGGTCGTGTCTACGATGGCAAGTGGGGCACCTGCAAATGTGCGATGGCCATTTGAGAACTGTGCGGAGTGGGAGAGGGTTAAACACTGCAAGCAGCGGAGGGTGGGGTGGGGTGTCACAAAAAGCCATGCTTTCTTACAGAGAGTCCCCGCGTTTTAGCAGAATGAGGAGCTGCCCTGAAGCCACCAGAAATCTGGCTGCGAGGTCGTGTCCAGAAGAATCGAAGCAAATTTTGTCTGCAGTTGGAGGGAGAATAATGCACGTCATAAATATCCAATTATCGGCCTTCAGTGAGGAAGCCGTCTCCCAGAGGGAAGTCCGGCATCTCCAGCTGCGGAGTAGTGGACCCAGAAACCCACACTGACAAGCTCCATCCTGACGAGCAGCCAGCCTGGGGTGGCACGGTGGCACAGTGGGTTAGCACCGCTGCCTCACGGCGCCAGGGACCCGGGTTCGATTCCCGGCTTGGGTCACTGTCTGTGTGGAGTTTGCACGTTCTCCCCCGTGTCTGTGTGGGTTTCCTCCGGGTGCTCCGGTTTCCTCCCACAGTCCGAAAGATGTGCAGAAT
Organism: Mustelus asterias; assembly: GCF_964213995.1. Lineage (NCBI taxonomy): Eukaryota > Metazoa > Chordata > Chondrichthyes > Carcharhiniformes > Triakidae > Mustelus > Mustelus asterias. The sequence continues at coordinate 11,312,280 of NC_135821.1, forward strand.
GTAGTGTTACAGTCTGCAGGATTGGCCATGCTTAATTGTCCATTAGTATCAGGGGTGAATACATGGGGTTATGGGGATCGGGTCTGGGTGGGATCATTGTCGTTGTGGGCTCGATGGGCCGAACGACCTCTTTCTGCACTGTAGGGATTCTATGATTCTATTCTGCGATAATCAAGAAGCCTACGCACCCCGGACATTCTCTCTTCCATCTTCTTCCATTGGGAAAAAAAGATACAAAAGACAGATCACGTACCAACCGACTCAAGAACAGCTTCTTCCCTGCTGCCATCAGACTTTTGAATGGACTTACCTCACATTAAGTTGATCTTTCTCTACACCCTAGCTATGACTGTAACACTACATTCTGCACTCTCTCCTTTCCTTCTCCCCTATGTACTCTATGAACATTATGTTTTATCTGTACAGATTTTCTTTTGAAGTTTATTTATTAGTGCCACAAGTAGGCTTACATTAACACTGCAAGGAAGTTACAGCGAAAATCCCCCAGTCGCCACACTCCGGCGCCTGTTCGGGTACGCTGAGGGAGAATTTAGCATGGCCAATGCACCCTAACCAGCACATCTTTCGGATTTTGGGAAGAAACCGGAGCACCCGGAGGAAACCCACGCAGACACGGGGAGAACGTGCAGACTCTGCACAGACAGTGACCCAAGCCGGGAATCGAACCCGTGTCCCTGGTGCTGTGAGGCAGCAGTGCTAACCACTGTGCCACTATGATGCCCCAGAAAGAATACTTTTCACTGTATTCCAATACGTGTGACAATAATAAGTTAAATCGAATCAAAAACATGAGCCTCTATTGATCGACCTTAATGACGCTGAGTTTTAGCTACTGGGTGTGAATGGATTGTTCTTTCGATGGGTGGGCAAGAATGGAAGGAAAAGCATCCCCAGAACCTCTGCTCTCAGAAAGCACACACCTACAGTACGCTGATCAGAGTATATTATGGCCAACAGACTTTAATACATTTACAGGGAGAGAAGGTACAAATATATCTGTGAAGATGTACTCCCATAGGCTAAATTTAGAGACAAGGTTGCTTCGTTAGCTGCATGCTAATGGTGGCACAGTGGTTAGCACTGCTGCCTCACAGCGCCAGGGACCCGGGTTCGATTCCCGGCTTGGGTCACTGTCTGTGTGGAGTCTGCACATTCTCCCCATGTCTGCGTGGGTTTCCTCCGTGTGCTCTGGTTTCCTCCCACATTCCAAAGATGTGCAGGTTAGGCGGATTGGCCATGCTAAGTTGCCCCTTAATGTCCAGAGATGTGCAGGTTAATTTGATTGGCCATGCTAAATTGCCCCTTAGTGTCCAGAGATGTGCAACTTAGATGGATTGGCCATGCTAAATTGTCTCTTAGTGTCCAAAGATGTGCGGTTTAGGTGGATTGGCCATGCTAAATTGTCTCTTAGTGTCCAAAGATGTGCGGTTTAGGTGGATTGGCCATGCTAAATTGTCCCTCAGTGTCCAAAGATGTGTAGGTTAGGTGGATTAGTCGGGTAATTTTGTGGAGTTATGGGGAAGGGGCCTGGGTGGGATTGTTGTCAGTGCAGACTCGATGGGCCGAATGGCCTCTCTCTGCACTGTAGGGAATCTGTAATTCTAAGTTAGTCACTGTACACTCCCTCTGACTCGGAAATCTCCCTCCCTGAGGGAGATTCCCCACACTAGGACCGGAATTCTCCCATCCTGCCCGTCACTGGAATTTTAGTGAGCGGATTGTGGACAATGTGAAACCCCATTGACTGTTGGGCGGGAATTTCCAGCGTGTAGACCAGCGGGGCCGGAGAATTCCACTATCGGCGTTGATTGGTTGTCCAGACCATGTGACCCTTACTCAGTAAGTCTGGTCTTAAAGGGACAGTCGGCACGACATCAAAAAATCGCTCCTGACTGTTCAGGAAGGATATAAAGTTAGGAAAAGATCCAGCTTTGACCTGAATTGCTTATTAAGGCTTCACACTGCGAGCACCAAGGCCTTAAGAGTGGCCTGCAAGCTCATCGCGAGGTCACAGACCTTTTTGTCATCAAATATCTGTCATGTTCTGTGCATGTCAGTTCACAAGTTCATTATAGGACTAACCTCATGCTCCATAGATTAGCAGGGGAAATGTGTGGGGTTATGGGAATAAGGCCTGGATGGGATGTGGTCGATGGGCTGAATGGCCTCCTTCTGCATTGTATGCATTCTAATGGCGAGAGTCAATCAAAGAATCCCTACAGTGCAGAAGGAGGCCATTTAGCCCATCGGGCATGTACCGACAACAATCTCACCTCGGCCCTATCCCCGTAACCCCGTATATTTACCCTGCCAGTCCCCCTGACACTAAGGGGCAATTTAGCATGGCCAATCCACCAAACATACACATCTTTGGACACTAAGGGGCAACTTAGCATGGCCAATCCACCTAACACGCACAGCTTTGGACTGTGGGAGGAAACCGGAGCACCCGGAGGAAACCCACGCAGATACTGGGAGAACGTGCAAACTCCACACATACAGTGACCCAAGCTGAGAATTGAACCTGGATCCCTGGCGCCGTGAGGCAGCCGTGCTAACCACTGTGCCACCCAGGGCTTAAGAGGTTGAGGCCGTTCTCTTTCAAGCAAAGAAGGGTCAGACGGTTTCAACTGAGGTGTTTCAAAGTAGAAGGAACAAGGACAGGGTAAACAACGAAAAATAATTCCCATTGGTAGGAGGAACCAAAGGAGACCAATGAAGGTGATTGGCTCAGAGGGGGGCTGGAGGGAATTTCTGTTTTTTGGCGGAGCGATTTATGAGCTGAAAGAATGATGGAAGATAATGCGAGTGGAACATTTCAAAAGGGGGTTGAGAGCGGATGAATTGCACGATCGTGAAGATGGATCAGAGGTGCAGGATCAGCTGGAGACCTGAGTGAATTCACCATTCAGATATACAGCTGTTTGTATACTCATTGCGTTTAATTGTATTTGGATGGTGGATGTTAACCAATGATTCACGTAAGCTCCCATAGATAGACACATACGGAAACTGTGGTCACTGGGTTAGGAGGTGCATGCTTGTAATCTTTTGATTTTATTTGATTTGATTTACTATTGTCACATGTATTAGCATACAGTGAAAAGTATTGTTTCTTGCGTGCTATACAGACAAAGCATACTGTTCATAGAGAAGGAAACAAGAGAGTGCAGAATGTAGTGTTACAGCCATAGCTAGGGTTCAGAGAAAGATCAACTTAATGCAAGGTAGGTCCATTCAAAGGTCTGACAGCAGAAGGGAAGAAGCTGTTCTTGAGTTGGTTGGTATGTGACCTCAGACCTTTGTATCTTTTTCCCGACAGAAGAAGGTGGAAGAGAGAATGTCTGGGGTGCGTGGGGTCCTTGATTATGCTGGCTGTGTGGGGTACTTGATTTTGCTGGCTGCTTTGCGGAGGCAGCAGGAAGTGTAGACAGAGTCAATGGATGTGAAGCTGGTTTGCGCGATGGATTGGGCTACATTCACAAGGTTTTGTAATTTCTTGCGGTCTTGGGCAGAGCAGGAGCCACACCAAGCTGTGATACATCTGGAAAGAATGCTTTCTATGGTGCATCTGTAAACGTTGGTGAGACTCGAAGCTGACATGCCAAGTTTCCTTAGTCTTCTGAGAAAGTAGAGGCATTGGTGGACCTTCTTAACGATACTGTCAACATGGGGGGACCAGGGCAGGTTGTTGGTGATCTGGACACCTAAAAACTTGAAGTTCCCAACCTTTTCTACTTTGTCCCCGTTGATGTAGACAGAAGCATGTTCTCCTCTACGCTTCCTGAAGTCGATGACAATCTTCCACTGTGTAAATAAATGCCTCTAAAAGTGTGTAAGTATTGGCTCCAGTTCTATCCTTCATCACCTGGCTTCCTGGACTATATCAGAGAGAACGCACTGAGTTTTCTACAAGATCTATTGGACGCAAAGGACGGTACGGTGGCACAGTGGTTAGCACTGCTGCCTCACAGCACCAACGACCTGGGTTCGATTCCAGCCTTGGGTCACTGTCTGTGTGGAGTTTGCACGTTCTCCCCGTGTCTGCGTGGGGTTTCCTCCGGGTGCTCCGGTTTCCTCCCACAGTCCAAAGATGTGCAGATTAGGTGGATTGGCCGTGCTAAATTGCTCCTTGGTGTCCAAAGATATGCAGGTTAGGTGGAATGGCCATGCTAAATTGCCCCTTAGTGTCCAAAGATATGCAGATTAGGTGGATTGGCCATGCTAAATTGCCCGTTAGTGTCCCGGATGCATAGGTTAGCGGGATTGATGGGGTTAATATGTGGGGTTAGAGGGATAAGAACTGGGTGGGGATTGTTGCCGGTGCAGGCTCGATGGGCCGAATGGCCTCATTCTGCACCGTAGGGATTCTATGATTCTTCTTCTATGAACTCCATTTTAACAGAAGTAATGAGATTGCGTAACTCACCCTGCTCCGGCCACTCTCTGACACGGCCAGGCTGGTTGCACTGTTCCTTCTGCTGCCCAGGTTTGGAGGGGCAGGACTTTGGCTCCTCGTGGAGATGCCGGAAGGCAGCGGTGGCGCGGGTGGCACTGACGTTGCTTTGCTGCTGCTGTAATCCGCCGGCGGCAACATGTAATCCTTCGCATCCAATAGATCTTCGGCACTGCGGCTACTCCGCAAAGGATACATCCTGGAAAAGAAACGGAATGTACAGCTCAGCTCCCCATCAAAACCTCGTACACAAACACCACCCTTTGTTAGCAACACACTCGAGGGAGTAACCCTAGCAACGCGTACGGTGTAACATGGGCTACGCCGATTGGTTGGCCATTGAGTTCAATTGAGTTGTGTTTCCATGTTGTCGAAGTTTCCCATCTTGCACTCATCAGGACAAATGCAAAAATGCCAAATTTCAAACAATCACGCCAATTCCTACCACAGGAGGAAAGGCTGTTGACTGGTTGGCAAGTTGGCTCTGACTGGCTAAGCTGTTGCCATGGAGAAAGTGACGTGGAAATTAAGTGACAACAACTATGGCTCTGTCAGCAAGGATGGAAAAGGCTTATTATCAGACAAGGCCTCATTGAAGGGCAAGGAAAGAGACTAATCTAAACCTTGTGTCAGTTTCATAAACACTGCATTCCCGGCCTTGGTCACAGGATGAAACAAAGACATGTTACCATGACAATTCCAAAAAATAACATATAGTGACATATTATGCTAATGAAGGAAATGGTTTTCTATTGGATAAGAAAGAGCAAAAAGCTATGCTATGATTGGTGGACCATGTATGCAAATGAAGGATTTGAAATTTGCCCGTTTCTCATTTGCTGTAGTAACTATCACTGCGAATGATCTGTTTGAATCGACAGAAAACCATAGTAAAATTCACTCTGTCTGTTCTCCTTGCTAGCAAGTAATAAAAGTTTGGGAGATCGAGTACTCACCGTGCATTGCCTGGTTAATCCTCAACAGAACTATAGCTTCCCCAAGCTCCTGGGTAATTCAAAAAAGACCCACTTGCTCAACTGGCCCGCGCTTGCAAACCCCAAAGTAAAATGTCCACTGTCCAGTGCGATTCTGCAAGAGGGCAGCACTTGCTGAACATTCCTGAGTGTGCTAACGGCTACACAAACAACCAATTTAACATGATCAGCCCAGCTCCTGACCTGGCTCTTTGCTCGAAGTGATGGACGTTTATCTGCAAGGTCCACCCCATTCCCCCCCCAAAACCCGTTCTCTGCATCCAAAAGGAATATGTTCAAGCTTCTCTCCTTTTTTGAATTATCTGGGAGATTGTAAAAAAAATTATGAGGGGAAGAGATAGAGTGGACAGGATAAAACTGCTTCCCTTGGTGGAGAATTCTAGAACCAAGGTACATAGATACGAGATAAGTGGCAGTAGGTGTAGGGGGACACGAGGAAGAAATGGTGGGTGTCTGGAATTCACTGCCCGAGTTAAATGGCGGGGCAGGATAGAAGGGCATGGTAGCCACTCCTGCTTCTACACTTTTTATTCATTCATGGGACATGGGCGTCGCTGGCTGGGCCAGCATTTATTGCCCATCCCTACTTGCCCTTGGAGGGCAGTTGAGAGCAATCACATTGCTGTGGCTCTGGAGTCACATGTAGGTCAGACCAGGTAAGGATGGCAGATTTCCTTCCTTAAAGGACATTAGTGAACCAGGTGGGTTTTTCTGACAACGGTTTCATGGTCATCAGTAGATTCTTAATTCCAGATTTTTTTTATTGAATTCAAATTCCACCATCTGCCGTGGCGGGATTCGAACCCGGGTCCCCAGAACATTAGCTGAGTTTCTGGATTAATAGTCTAGCAATAACACCACTGGGCCATCGCCTCCACTTCTTGTGCTCGTGCTCTTATGTAATCCTTTAAAGGGGTTGCCCCCTTAATTTGTTCCTCTGTTTAGCTGATTTACTTCAATTGATCATACAGTCTTTAAAGTTTATCTATTAGTGTTACAAGTCGGCTTACACTAACACTGCAATGAAGTTACTGTGAAAATCCCCCAGTCGCCACAGTCCGGCGCCCCTTCAAGTTGAAGTTTATTTTATTAGTGTCACAAGTAGGCTTACGTTAACACTGCAATGAACTTACTATGAAAATCCCCTCGTCGCCACACACTCCGGCGCCTGTTCGGGTACACTGAGGGAGAATTTAGCATGGCCAATGCACCTAACCAACATGTTTTTTGGACTGTGGAAGGAAACCGGAGCACCCGGAGGAAACCCACGCAGACACGGGGAGAACGTGCAGAGACTGCACAGACAGTGACCCAAGCCGGGGAATCGAACCCGGGTCCCTGGCACTGCGGGGCAGCAGTGCTAACCGCTGTGCCACCGTGCCACCCCAAAAATGCCAAGCAGACCTGAAGCCAATCCTCGAACACCTATTGGGAACGGTATACATAAGAACATCTCCCAAACGCCGAATGACCCAGTTACCTGGCTGAGGGCTCCCGTCTCCGTATCTCCTCCTCCAAGGGTCTCACAAACGAACATGGGAACCAGCCCTGCCTGTGAGCACAGTGTTAATGGACACCAATAAATAATCACAGGTTAATGACAAAAGGAAACATTTCTCCACTGGCAAGACCCGATACTCTTCACCGCCCACTCAACGAGGTTTTATTTCCAACACTTGGGGCGCGATCTTACCGGCCGTTCACGCCACGCTCCCGCTGCAGCGAGGTCAGAGAATTTGGCACCCAGCCAAATCTCCATCTACTGCAGTGGGATGGGAAAATCCCACCTGAACAGTGGTAACATTCCAGCCTTTATTTACCAACAAATGAGCACAGATTTTATTGCAAGGCTGCTGAATGGTTTGAACCTGTTGCCATACTCCCACACGAAGTGCGTTGCCAGCACTCCATTCCTCATAGACAGTTGGCGGCACAGCAGCACAGTGGTCAGCACTGCTGCTTCACAGCTCCAGGGTCCCAGGTTCGATTCCCGGCTCGGGTCTCTGTCTGTGTGGAGTTTGCGCGTTCTCCTCGGTGTCTGCGTGGGTTTCCTCCGGGTGCTCCGGTTTCCTCCCACAGTCCAAAGATGTGCGGGTTAGGTTGATTGGCCAGGTTAAAAAATTGCCCCTTAGAGTCCTGGGATGTGTAGGTTAGAGGGATTAGCGGGTAAAATATGTGGGGGTAGGGCCTGGGTGGGATTGTGGTCGGTGCAGACTCGATGGGCCGAATGGCCTCCTTCTGCACTGTAGGGTTTCTATGATTCTATGAGTTGATTACATTCCAATGCGAGCATTGATGTGTGTCAGGGCATCACGGGTGTGGAGAAATGTGTTTTGGTCAAATTTGAAGGGATGGATGCAATTAAACATGGAAACTAGAAGCAGGAGGAGGCCATTCGGCCCTTCGTGCCTGCTCCGCCATTCATTCTGATCATGGTTGATCATCAAATTCAATATCCTGATTCCCCCTCCCCCCCATATCCCTTGATCCCTTTAGCCCCTAATTCCTTCTTGAAATCACACAATGTTTTGGCCTCAACTACTTTCTGTGGTAGTGAATTCCACAGATTCAACATTCTCTGTTTAATGTTTATTTATTAGTGTCGCAAGTAGGCTCACATTAACACTGCAATGAAGTTACTGTGAAAATCCCCTAGTCGCCACACTCCGACACCCGTTCAGGTACACTGAGGGAGAATTTAGCATGGCCAATGCACCCTAACCAGCACGTCTTTCGGACCGTGGAAGGGAAACGGAGCACCCGGAGGAAACCCACGCAGACACGGGGAGAATGTGCAAACTTTGCACAGACAGTGGCCCAAGCCGGGAATTGAACCCGGGTCCCTGGCGCTGTGAGGCAGCAGTGCTAACCATTGTGCCACCGTGGCTGGGTGAAGAAATTTCTCCTCAACTCAATCCTTAAAGGTTTTACCCCTTATCCTCAAACTATGAACCCTAGTTCTGGACTCCCCCACCATTGGGAACATTCTTTCTGAATCTACTCTGTCTAACCCTGTTAGAATTTTATGAGTTTTTATGAGATCCCCTCTCACTCTTCTAAACTCCAGTGAATATAATCCTAACTGACTTAGTCTCTCCTCATATGACAGACCTGCCATCCCAGGAACTAAAGGGGAGGTCTCAAACTAAGGGGGAATTACAAGACTCACAGTTTGAGGAGAGGGAACCTCTGTCCTAACTGAAGAGAGAGGCAGGGCTGAGGCAGTCAGATCAACAAAAGTAATATTGAGCAAACAAAGTCAAGATGTGAAACCACACCAAGGGCACACTGGTAAGCTACTGTTTTTGGCCAAAGTCCTTCCATGATGAACAAAAAGATAAATATTGAGTTGAAACAGTGAAGTAACTCTGACACTTAATAAATCCATTCATTAACCGGATGTGGGCATCGCTGGCTGGGCCAGCATTTACTGCCCATCCCTAGTTGCCCTTGAGAAGGTGGCGGTGAGCTGCCTTCTTGAATCGCTGCAGTCCCTGAGGTGTAGGTACACCCACAGTGCTGTTAGGGAGGGAATTCCAGGATTTCAACCGAGCGACAATGAAGGAACAGCCGATATATTTCCAAGTCAGGATGCTGGGTGTCTTGGAGGGGAACCTCCAGGCGGTGGTGTTCCCCAAGTATCTGCTGCCATAGAACCATAGAATCCCTACAGTGCAGAAGGAGGCTGTTCGGCCCATCGGGTCTGCACCGACTCTCCGTAAGAGCATCTTACCTAGGCCCATCCCCTTTGCCCTAACCTGGTAACCCGATGCACTTACCTTGGCCAACCCACCTAACCCACACATCTTTGGACACTAAGGGACAATTTAGCATGGCCAATCCACCTAACCTGCACATCTTTGGACACTAAGGGACAATTTAGCATGGCCAATCCACCTAACCTGCATATCTTTGGACACTAAGGGGCAATTTAGCATGGCCAATCCACCTAACCTGCACATCTTTGGACGCTAAGGAACACCTTAGCATGGCCAATCCACCTAACCTACACATCTTTGGACGCTAAGGGACACCTTAGCATGGCCAATCCACCTAACCTACACATCTTTAGACTGTGGGAGGAAACCAGAGCATCTGGAAGGAAACCCACGCAGACATGGTGAGAACATGCAAACTCCACACAGACAGTCACCCAAGGCTCAATCGAACACGGGTCCCTGGCGCTGTGAGACAGCAGTGCCAACCACTGTGCCACCCTTGTCCTTCCAATGCTGCAAATGATTCTGATTGGCACAGTGCGAGAGAGATTTGTTTGAAGGTTATGGAGGGCGGAGCGGTAGAATTGAGTAAGATAATATTACAGTTATACCCAAGTAACATTTGCTCAGTAAAGGGCAGTTATTCGCTTAAAAGAGTTCCTTAGAAGGACTGGGAAACCTGGTAGTTCCAGACAACATACTCTGCCCATTATCTGTCGGGAGAAATATATTATTAAACAGAGATAGAGAAGAAAAACTCGAACGACTGAGTGAGTGAAGGGCTTGGATTGTGAGGAGTGAATATACAAGTTTGTCATGTTCAACAGGAATTAGTCCCTCGACAATCATAATCCTTCCAGCTGCACCTTTCTCTGTCTTTTCAACAGCTACATTATGGGGCAGCACGGTGGTTGGCACAGCTGCCTCACAGCGCCAGGGACCCGGGCCCGACTCCCGGCTTGGGTCACTGTCTGTGTGGAGTTTGCACATTCTCCCCATGTCGGCGTGGGTTTCCTCCGGGTGCTCCTGTATCCTCCCACACTCCAAAGATGTGCGGGTTAGGTGGATTGGCCATGCTAAATTGACCCTCATTGTCCCAAGATGTGTAGGTTAGGGGGAATTAGCCATGCTAAATATGTGGGGTTAAGGGAATGGGGCAGGGTGAGCCTGGGTAAGATGCTCTGTCGGACAGTCGGTGCAGGTTCGATGGGCTGAATGGGCTCCACCTGCACTGTAGGGATCCTGTGATTCAATGTTATTTCTCATATGCTGGTGAACAGGCTGATGGGGGTGTGATTGGGGCCTCTTCATCAGAGTAAATTGTTGTAATCAAAGGGTTGACGTATGAGGAGAGGTTAAACAGTTTGGGCTTGTACTCACTGGAGTTTAGAAGGATGAGGGGGGATCTGATTGAGGTAGATAAAATACTAAAAAGGACTGATAAAGTAAATGTGGACCAAATGTTTCCCCTTGTGGGACAATCTCGAACAAGAGGTCACAGGTATAGGTTGAGAGGCGGTAGATTTAAAACTGAGATGAGGAGGAACTACTTCTTGCAGAGGGGGGTGAATTTGTGGAACTCGCTGCCCCATCGCGCGGTGGAGTCTGAATCATTGAATGGTTTCAAGAGGGAGATAGATAGATTTCTGATTTTAAAAGCGGGTTAAAGATGTGCGGGTTAGGTGGATTGGCCATGTTGAATTGCCTCTTAGAGTCAGGGGACTAGCTAGGGTAAATGCATGGGGTTATGGGGATAGGGCCTGGGTGGGATTGCTATGATATGAGGAACAGGTGGGGAGGTGGATTTGAGACCAGGGAGAGATCAGCCATGATCTGATTGGATCATAGAATCCCTACAGTACAGAAGGAGGCCATTCGGCCCATCGAGTCTGCACCGACCACAATCCCACCCAGACCCTAATTCCTGTAACTCCACACATTCACCCTGGTAATCCCCCTGACACGAGGGGCAATTTAGCATGGCCACAACCTGCACATCTTTGGACTGTGGGAGGAAACCGGAGCACCCGGAGGAAACCCACGCAGACACGGGGAGAATGTGCAAACTCCACACAGACAGTGACCCGAGGCCGGAATTGAACCTGGGACCCTGGTGCTGTGAGGCAGCAGTGCTAACCACTGTGCCGCGAATGGCAGGGCAAGCTCAAAGGGCTGAAATTGCTGACGCTTGCTCCTAATTCCTATGTTCCTATGAAAGATTTGGACAATGTGTCTCTCTTTTATCAACGAGATTGAAGCTCTGTGCGACCACACCACCATCGGTATTACATACTTGGGTGTTCCTTCCAGCTTTCCGTAAAGCCAGCCATTCTTTGCCTCTGGCACCAGTATCGCAATGATATCCCCTTTCCCGAAACTTAACATGGTTTGATTACTGCCGGCAGAATGAGAGGCTATGGCCTGGACACGAGGGCTGTTCATTGCGTTGATCTTGTCTCCAAGTGAGCCAGACCTTGACAGATGACCGTCAGAGCCTGATCCTGGGAAAAGAATGGCAAATATCAACAGTAACTAAGGCTGCATGCACGCTGATGATACAAAGATAGATAGGAAAGTATGTTGTCAAAGTAGACATAGGAAGGCTACAATAGGACATAGACAGTTTGTGTGGGCAAAAGGTCTTCTACGCTCTCTGGAGCGTAGGAGGCTGAGGGGTGATCTTATAGAGATCTATAAAATAATGAGGGGCATAGATTAGCTGGATAGTCAATATCTTTTCCCAAAGGTAGAGGAGTCTAAAACTAGAGGACATAGGTTTAAGGTGAGAGGGGAGAGATACAAAAGGGTCCAGAGGGGCAATTTTTTCACACAGAGGGTGGTGAGTGTCTGGAACGAGCTGCCAGAGGCAGTAGTAGAGGCGGGTACAATTCTGTCTTTTAAAAAGCGTTTAGACGGTTACATGGGTAAGATGGGTATAGAGGGATATGGGCCAATCGTGGCAATTGGGACTAGCTTAGTGGTTAAAAACAAAGGGGCGGCATGGACAAGTTGGGCCGAAGGGCCTGTTTCCATGCTGTAAACCTCTATGACTCTATGACTAAACAGAGTATATAGCGTGGGCAAATGCGAAACTGTCCATTTTGGCAGGAAGAATTAAAAAAGGAACATATTATCTAAATGGTGAGAGATTGCAGAGCTCTGAGAAGCAGAGGGATCTGGGTGTCCTAGTGCACGAAGCACAAATGGCTAATATGCAATTGCAAATAAGTAGGTCAGTAAAGTTTATTTATTAGTGTCACAAATGAGGCTTACATTAACACTGCAATGAAGTTAGTGTGAAAATCCCCTCGTCTCCACACTCCGGCTCCAGTTCGGGTCAATGCACCCCTAACCAACACACCTTTCAGAGCGTGTTGGAAAGTAGAAAAGCTAACAGAATGTTGTCATTTATTGTGAGGGGAATTGAATACAAAAGTAGAGAGATTATGTTTCATTTGTACAGTAAGACCACACCTGGAGAACTGTGCATTGTATTAGTATTGGAATTACCCCCCCACCTAACGGCATTGGTCTCCTTGCTGAAGGAAACGTGTAAATGCATTCGAAGATGTTCAGAGAAAGTTTACATAAGAACATAAGAAATAGGAGCAGGAGTAGGCCATCTAGCCCCTCGAGCCTGCCCCGCCATTCAATAAGATCATGGCTGATCTGAAGTGAATCAGTTCCACTTACCCGCCCGCTCCCCATAACCCTTAATTCCCTTACCGATCAGGAATCCATCTATCCGTGACTTAAACATATTTAACGAGGTAGCCTCCACCACTTCAGTGGGCAGAGAATTCCAGAGATTCACCACCCTCTGAGAGAAGAAGTTCCTCCTCAACTCTGTCCTAAACTGACCCCCCTTTATTTTGAGGCTGTGCCCTCTAGTTCTAGCTTCCTTTCTAAGTGGAAAGAATCTCTCCACTTCTACCCTATCCAACCCCTTCATTACCTTATACTCGGCTAATACCAGAAATAGGCGGGTTGTGTTATGAGGAAAGGTTGGAGAGGCTAGGCTTGTATCCACTCGAGTTTAGAAGAGTAAGAGGCACCTTGGTTGAAACATACAAGATCTTGAGGCACCTTGACAGTTTTAAAGTTTATTTATTGGTGTCACAAGTAAGCTTACATTAACATTAAAGTTGCAGCTTGGGTGGCTTGTAAGGAAAAAGATCTCAGTATTATTTGGGTGTTTAGATTGTAGTAACGGGGTTATGTCGGAATTTATAACCTAAATAGGTGGAATGAGGAAATGCGTGAACATCTGGAAGTTCTTGCAGATGTGAGGTTATTAGAAAAATATGCAAGAGATAGATAGAGGGAAAGAAAGAGAGATACGCATCTCGGAAACATCTTACTCATTGAGGGGTCTCTTTCTTCGGTTTGCCTATGGTTTGAGTGTGGGTATGAGATCAGTTCCGCCCCATTTAACTCACGTCTCACTGGCTGGGGGCTGGCAATGTAGCTGCACCGTGAGATGATGTCCTCATTCTGCAGGCGGAAGTTTTTATTCAAAACAGAAAAGCACAAAATCAGTCAACCCTCAGACTTCAATTCATTGTTTTCCCACAAGTTACGCAATTCGCTATACCAGGAAAGTCCAGTTTCACAGTACTGCAATGACGGGGGTCACACACGGTGGCGCAGTGGTTAGCACTGCTGCCTCACAGTGCCAGGGATCCGGGTTCAATTCTGGCCTCAGGTCACTGTCTGTGTGGAGTCTGCACGTTCTCCCCCGAGTCTGCGTGGGTTTCCTCCGGGTGCTCCAGTTTCCTCCCACAGTCCAAAGATGTGCAGTTAGGTGGACTGGCCATGATAAATTGTCCCTCAGCGTCCAAAGATGTCCAGGTTAGGTAGATTGGCCATGCTAAGTTGCCCCTTAGTGTCCAAAGATGTGCAGGTTAGGTGGACTGGCCATGATAAATTGTCCCTCAGCGTCCAAAGATGTGCAGGTTAGGTAGATTGGCCATGCTAAATTGTCCCTTAGTGTCCAAAGATGTGCAGGTTAGGTGGATTGACCATGCTAAATTGTCCCTTATTGTCAATTTAAAGACAATTCACCAAAGATCCTGAGACAGCACCTTCCAAACCCACAACCACTTCCATCTAGAAGGACAAGAGCAGCAGATACATGGGAACACCACCACCTGCAAGTTCTCCTCCAAGCCGCTCACCATCCTGACTTGGAAATACATCGCTGTTACTTTGCAGTCGCTGGGTCAAAATCCTAGAATTCCCTCCCTAACGGCATTGTGGGTCAACCCAAACACATGGATTGCAGCGATTCAAGAAGGCAGCTCACCACCACCTTCTCAAGGGCAATTAACATGGACAATAAATGCTGGCCAGCCAGTGACGCCCATGTCCCACAAATGAAAAACGAATTAGCACGGCCAATCCACCTAACCCGCACATCTTTGGAGTGTAGGAGGAAACCAGAGCGTGGGAGGAAACCGGAGCACCTGGAGGAAACCCACGCAGACACGGGGAGAACGTGCAAACTTCACACAGACAGTGACCCGAGGCCGGAATTGAACCCGGGTCCCTGGCGCTGTGAGGCAGCGGTGCTAACCACAGTGCCATCGCGCCACCCATGTGTTCCGCTATCCTGTTACTTCGTGACCGGAAAATGATAAGGGAGGGAAGCATCCCTTCCCGAGTCGCTGATTACCGGACTGAGAGCCATTCCTGTGGAAGAGGCCCGCGGACTCGCTCTCCCAGATCTGTTCCCGGAAGTCACGGGACTGGTGTGTTCTTTCCATCCCGGAACTTTGTTGTGTAGAGTTTCCTGGGCCTGAAAGAGAGAAAGAAGAAAGGGAACAGCGGGAGGCAGAGAGTATCTGGAAGGTTAATGATGGAGAGAAGGCTAATGTCTTGTGGCATTGACAATCATGTGATCCTGCACTATAGGAAGGAAAGAGTCTGAGTCCCAGTGAACCTCTACACTGTGAGATTCTTGTCTCAACAGCGCTTTCAGGGCGACAGATTCAAAATACATCAATGATGCCAATAGCTTAATTCACAAGCCTATTGCAGCAATTGAATATGTTACCTACACTAGAATTATGCATAGATGACACTTAAAGTTAATTTATTACTCACAAGTAAGGCTAACGTTAACACTGCAATGAAGTTACTGTGAAATTCCCCTAGTCGCCACTCCGGCGCTTGTTCCGGCCAATGCACCCTAACCAGCACGTCTTTCAGACTGTGGGAGGAAACCAGAGCACCCGGAGGAAACCCACCCACTTGTTTCCAAGTGTGCAACAGGTCTATTTACAAGACGTTAAAATAGCTCTGGAATCACAAACTGTCAGCACCCATGCCGACAGCCCAGTTTCGCATAGCTTCTGTGGTTCACTGGGTCACCACCCAGTGGTCACAGTGGCTAGCTCTGCTGCCTCACAGCGCCAGGGACCCGGGTTCGATTCCCGGCTTGGGTGACTGTCAGTGTGGAATTTGCACGTTCTCCCCGTGTCTGCGTGGGTTTCCTCCGAGTGCTCCAGTTTCCTCCCACAGTCCAAAGATGTGCAGGTTAGGTGGATTGACCATACTAAATTGCCCAGTAGTGTCCAAAGATGTGCGGGTTAGGTGGATTGGCCATGCTAAATTGCCCTTTAGCGTCAGGGGAACTGGCTAGGGTAAATATGTGAAGTTATGGGGGATAGGGCCTGGGTGGGGTTGTGGTCGGTGCAGACTCGATGGGCCAAATGGCCTCCTTCTGCATTTACGGATTCTATGATTATCAATCAAGCACAGTGAGCATTGATCAGCTACCAGACTCACATAATCAAACACAGAACAATTGATCACTACAGAAGTGAAATCGGGCGGGGGGGGGGGGGGGGGCGGGGGAATTCTCCGCCCTCCCAGCCACGTGCTCCTCGGCAATGGAATTTGGCGCGGCATTTGTTGGCGGTGGGATTCTCTGGTCTCACCGCTGTCAATGGGAGTTCCCATTGATGCCATCCCAGGCCAGCGGGATATCCGTGGGCACGGGTGTACCACCAGCAGCACCAGAGAATCCGGTCAGCGTGGACGGCCGGAGAACTCCACGCACCCCCCCCCCCCACCCCCAAGATCATATTATCCACTCATAGAATGTAAGCATCATTGGCAAAGCCAAAGTCTGTTGCCCCTCCCTAATTGCGCTTGAGGAGCTGATGGTGAGCCGCCATCTTGAATACAACCAAATGGCTTGCAAGGTCATTTCAGAGGGCCAGTTGGGAGTCAACCACATTGCTGCAGCTCCGGAGTCACATGTAGGCCAGACCAAGTAAGGATGGCAGATTTCCTTCCCTAAAGGACATTAGCGAACCAGATGGGTTTTTTCCGACAATCGAAGATGCTTTCATGGTCACCATTATTGAGCTAAGTGGTGAGTATATAGGACACCTCCAGTGATGGGAACAGAGTCGGGTAGGGAACTGTTGGCGTAAGAATTGATACCGGCTGGTGTGCCAGTTGCAGGACATTGCTCCCAGTGCTGGATATTTTGGAGGAGATGGGTTTGGGGCCCAGGGAAGGCCTTTATAAGGAGTCAGCAGGACCCGATAGTCGGTGTTTGGTGCCAACCTTGTTGTAGAAGCTCAGGAACTGATAGGAAAGGTGGAAGTGTTTCTCGGCCAAGAACCGGTAACGCCGTCTCTCTTCAGCCAGGGCCTGTCTGTAACTGCTCTTGAGAAAGACTTCCATGTTGGACTCCAGATTGTAGATCTTCTCCTGAAACAGATCAGACAGCACACAAGTGTCACAAAAGAGCGAATCACAACTAATTTGCTTGCAGATCCTGTCTTACCACAGCCTTGCTCAGAAACGGGTCATCACCTGGTGAGACTGAAGGCCGACTAATTTTCCATTCATTTACAGGATGCAAGCGTCACTGGCTAGGCCAGCATTTATTACCCATCCCTAATTGCCCCTTGAGAAGGTGGTGGCAAGCTGCCTTCTTGAACCATTGCAGTCCATCCCCTCCACCACCGACGCTCAGTAGCAGCAGTGTGTACCATCTACAAGATGCACTGCAGCAACTCACCAAAGATCCTTAGACAGCACCTTCCAAACCCATGACCACTTCCATCTAGAAGAACAAGGGCAGCAGATACATGGGAAAACCACCACCTGCAAGTTCCCCTCCAAGCCACTCACCATCCTGACTTGGAAATATATCGTCCGTCCCTTCGCAGACGCTGGGTCAAAATCCTGGAATTCCCACCCTAACGGCATTGTGGGCCAACCCACAGCACGTGGGCTGCAGCGATTCAAGAAGGCAGCTCACCACCACCTTCTCAAGGGGCAACTAGGGATGGGCAATAAATGCTGGCCCAGCCAGCGACGCCCATGTCCCACGAATGAATACAAAAAAAGGTACACCCACAGTGCTGTTAGGGAGGGAATTCCAGGATTTTGACTGAGGTACAGTGAAGGAACAGCCGATATATTTCCTAGTCAGGACGGTGAGTGGTTTGGGGGGAAACTTGCAGATGATTGTGTTCCCATGTATCTGTTGCCTTTGTCCTTCTAGACGGTATAAGTCATGGGTTTGGAAGGTGCTGCCTAAGAAGTCTAAGGGACGGCACGGTGGCACAGTGGTTGGCACTGCTGCTTCACAGCTCCAGGGACCTGGGTTTGATTCCCGGCTCGGGTCACTGTCTGTGTGGAGTTTGCACATTCTCCCCGTGTCTGCGTGGGTTTCCTGCGGGTGCTCCGGTTTCCTCCCACAGTCCAAAGATGTGCGGGTTAGGTTGATTGGCCATGCTAAATTGCCCCTTAGTGTCCCGGGATGCGTAGATTAGAGGGATTAGCAGGTAAATATGTAGGGATATGGGGATAGGGCCTGGGTGGGATTGTTGTCGGTGCAGACTCGATGGGCCGAATGGCCTCTTTCTGTACTGTAGGGGTTCTATGGTTCTTGTTGAGTTTTGACACATGTTTTCCAATTCCATACCAAATCTAAACACCATTATTCTATCAGGGAAGACAGTGTTGTAGTAGTAATGACACTGAACTAGCATTCAAATCTGGAATTAAAAACCAGTCTCAGTAATGGATTGTCATAAAAACTCAGCTGGTAGTTTCCAGGTCACTAATGCCCTGTAGGGAAGGAAATCTGCCATCCTTAACTGGTCTGGCCTACCTGTGATTTGCAACATGTTCTTTTGGGCGGCACAGCGCCACAGTGGTTAATGCTGCTGCTTCACAGCGCCGGGGACCCGGGTGACACCCGCAGGAAACCCAGGCAGACATGGGGAGAATGTGCAAACTCCATGCACACAGTGACCCGAGGCCGGAATCGAACCCGGGTCCCTGCTGTGAGGCGGCAGCGCTAACCACTGTGTCCTTAAATCTGGATCAACTTGTAAGCTCAGCTTAGTCACAAGGGAAATATTGACCTTTAGCTATCGATGAAATGGAGTAAGTTAATGGGTAGACTTTGACCAATTTGCTTTATAAAAGAACACCAATAAATTAATAAACCGTCTCGGAATTCACTGACCTACTCCCCAGAGTAGCAAACTGTTCCAGCTTATTTACACGGGCGTGCACAATGAGCTATTGTAAAGAGAGGATGAAGGGAAGCAACTCACAGACAAACTCCTATCCCACACAAATGACAATGTAGCAGAGTGAAAGGAGATTCCGAACCAGCTAATAAGATTTATAGACAGAGGACAAGAAATCAGTAAGGATTTATAAATGATTCTTAGACCAGTGAACACTAACAATTTACACATATGTGAGTGCAGTAAGTAAATCAAAACGGGTAATTGTGATTTCAAAACATGTATGCTGATATTTTATAATATTTTAACATACTTAACATATAAAAATAATGAGGGGCATAGATCAGCTAGATAGTCAATATCTTTTCCCAAAGGTAGGGGAGTCTAAAACTAGAGGGCATAAGTTTAAGGTGAGAGATACAAAAGTGTCCAGAGGGGCAATTCTTTCACACAGAGGGTGGTGAGTGTCTGGAAGGAGCTGCCAGAGGTAGTAGTAGAGGCGGGTACAATTTTGTCTTTTAAAAAGTGTTTAGATAGTTACATGGGTAAGATGGGTATAGAGGGATATGGGCCAATTGCAGGCAATTGGGACTAGCTTCGGGGTTTTAAAAAAGGGTGGCATGGACAAGTTGGGCAGAAGGGCCTGTTTCCATGCTGTAAACCTCTATGACTGTATTTCAAATGCATTGTTTACTTTAGCCAAGCTAAGTTACCAAAAGGCATGATGGCAAAAGTCAATAGTTTAAAGCCGAAGGTCTGGGAACAGGTTAGTCAGCAGTAGTCTTATCGGGAGGATTCCATAAGGGAACAAATGTTGCAACTTCAATCAAAGGTCTATCCCCGATAACCTTTGAATACATGCATTCACTGCCCAGACACATGGATAGATATGTCACTGGACGCAGGAACACATGTCTATTCAACTTGGCAGTGAGCCAGTGGGGACGTCCACTTTGACCTGACGCTAGTGTCTGCCATTATCAGGGAACAGGGATGAGTTAGTGCCAAAAGGGAAGACTACGTCTGGAATCTCAATCTCACCTAACCACAATCCCTTGCTCCCAGAGTGATTTGGTTTCATTTGATTTATTATTGTCACATGTATTGGGATACAGTGAAAAGTATTGTTTCTTGCGTGCTTTCCAGACAAAGCATACCATTCATAGAGTACATAGCGGAGAAGGAAACAAGAGAGTACAGAATGTTACAGTCATAGAAACCCTACAGTGCAGAAGGAGGCCATTCGGCCCATCAAGTCTGCACCGACCACAATCCCACCCAGGCCCTACCCCCACATATTTTACCCGCTAATCCTTCTAACCTACGCATCCCAGGACTCTAAGGGGCAATTTTTTTTAACCTGGCCAATCAACTAGGGTGTAGAGGAAGATCAACTTAATATATGATAGGTCCATTCAAAGGTCTGATGGCAGCAGAGAAGCTGTTCTTGAATCGGTTGGTACGTGTCCTCAGACTTTTGTATCTTTTTTCATAGAAATCATAGAAACCCTACAGTACAGAAAGAGGCCATTCGGCCCATCGAGTCTGCACCGACCACAATCCCACCAGGCCCCACCCCCATACCCCCACACACTTTACCCACTAATCCCTCTAACCTACACATCTCAGGACACTAAGGGGCAATTTAAGCATGGCCAATCAACCTAACCCGCACATCTTTGGACTGTGGGAGGAAACCGGAGCACCCGGAGGAAACCCACGCAGACACGAGGAGAATGTGCAAACTCCACACAGACAATGACCTAAGCCGGGAATCGAACCCAGGTCCTTGGAGCTGTGAAGCGGCAGTGCTAACCACTGTGCTACCGTGCCGCCCGGTAGGAAGAAGGTGGAAGAGAGGAGCAAAAGTGGGCCATTCGATCCCTTGAGCCTTCTAGCATTTGATAAGATCATAGCTGATCTACTGGCATTTCGAGCTCCACATTCCCCATCTATCCCCGATTACCTTTGATTCTCTTGCATTCTTGGTCAGAGCAGGAGTCATACCAAGCTGTGATACATCCAGGACGGAGATCAGAAGGATGCCGACACTCACTGAGACCTCAATTTGGGAAATGTCCCCTATCGACAGACCTGATCCCCTGTGAGGTGCAGCATTGCCCAATTATCCCTCAATCCTTTCTCTCCAGCACTGTGTCTAGGTCATTCTTCAACATATTTGCACTCAAAGTCACTTGGCAGGAGAGGTATTGAGTATTGCTGAAAAAAGGGACATGCTGTTGAATCTTTACATCTTGCACTCATCAGGACAGATTTATAAGAATTCTAAATCTAACACAAGAACCATTTATACTGCATGAGTAGAGGGTGCTGATTGGTTGCAAGAGGACTCTGCTTGGTAGAGGTGTTGCCATGGAGAATATAGTAAGAAGTCTCACACCAAGTTAAAGTCCAACAGGTTTATTTGGTAGCAAAAGCCACTAGCTTTCGGAGCGCTGTTCCTTCGTCAGGTAAGTGGGAGTTCTGTTCACAAACAGGGCATAAAAAGACACAAACTCAATTTACAAAATAATGGTTGGAATGCGAGTCTTTACAGGTAATCAAGTCTTAAAGGTTCAGACAATGTGAGTGGAGAGAGCGTTAAGCACAGGTTAAAGAGATGTGTTCATCCTTGGATTCATGTCACACTATCTGTAACCCCCACGACTTGCCTGGGCTTGCAAAATCTCACTAACTGTCCTGTCTGGAGACAATACACATCTCTTTAACCTGTGCTTAACGTTCTCTCCACTCACATTGTCTGTACCTTGAAGACTTGATTACCAGTAAAGACTCTCATTCCAACCATTATTTTGTAAATTGAGTTTGTGTCTTTATATGCCCTGTTTGTGAACAGAACTCCCACTCACCTGACGAAGGAGCAGCGCTCCGAAAGCTAGTGGCTTTTGCTACCAAATAAACCTGTTGGACTTTAACCTGATGTTGTGAGACTTCTTACTGTGTTTACCCCAGTCCAACACCAGCATCTCCACATCATGGAGAATATACCAGGGAACAGTTAACTAAGCATGTCCATGTATTGTGTCTTTTGCAACTAAATAAAAGCTTGGGGCGGTAGGGGAGGGGGGTGCAGGGACAGCCATTCCCTGGTTTATTTCCCATGGCAATGCCTTGACCAATCAGAATCAAACTGCCTGGTTTGAATTTAAACAAGAGCTCAGCAGTTAACTGTTCTCTGGTGCATTCTCCACGGCAAGGTCTCTCCCAATCAGAGTCTTCTTGCCAACCAATCAGCACCCT
Organism: Mustelus asterias; assembly: GCF_964213995.1. Taxonomy (NCBI): domain Eukaryota; kingdom Metazoa; phylum Chordata; class Chondrichthyes; order Carcharhiniformes; family Triakidae; genus Mustelus; species Mustelus asterias. The sequence continues at coordinate 11,334,238 of NC_135821.1, forward strand.
CTTGTGCGGTATAATTTGTTATTCACTTTGAGATTTGGCAATCTTGCGAATCAGTCCTGATGAGTGCAAGGTGAGACGCTTCGACAACTCGTCCCTTTTTCCAGCAATGCTTACACTCACGAAAGCAGTATAGCTACACTCAACAAAATTACGGTGTATAGTTTATGTAAAAGGTACCAGCTGTGGGTTTGTGGGCCACATTCTTGCCTCTTAGTCAAATAGTCGTGGGTACAAGTCCTACTCGACTTGAGTACAAAACCGAGGCTGACACTGCCATTGAGGACTGTGACACACTGTGCCTTTAAGAAATGTACTAACTGTCATGTTTCTGGTGAAGGGTATGTTTATACTTCAGCTCCGAATACGGTGCCAATTGTCTACAGCTGGCACCCCATACTGCAGAAGTATAATTGCTCCTAATTATTAGAGTGTTTGGAAGTTAATGCAGTTTTGTTATTTTAGGGGTTTTAGAGTAGGGTTTGATTCGATCAGGGAGGCGATGGCCTAGTGGTATTATCGCTAGACCATTAATCCCAAAACTCAGCTAGTGTTCTGGGGACCCGGGGTCAAATCCCGCCGCGGCAGGTGGTGGAATTCGAATTCAATTAAAAAATCTGGAATTAAGAATCTGATGACCGTGAAACTATTGTCAATGTTGGGAAAAACCCATCTGGCTCACTAATGTCCCTTTAGGGAAGGAAATCTGCCATCCTTACCTGGTCTGGCCTACATGTGACTCCAGAGCCACAGCAATGTGGTTGACTCTCAACTGCCCTCAGGCAACTAGGGGTGGGCAATAAATGCTGGCCCAGCCAGCGATGCCCATGTCCCACAAATGAACAAAAAAAAGGAGAAAATCATGTGAATGGGCGAAGCTAGGCTTACAGAGAGACAAGCAGGCAGTTGCTGTTTGAATTTGAAAAGGAGCAGTAGCACTTTCTCTCTCTCTGTGTCAGGAAATTAAAATCTGGGATGTGCTAGATAATAGGTATCACTCTCAAGAGGTCTGAAAAAGGCAAGACATGTTTCCTCCCTCTCTCTGGAGCTCTGCTGTTTGAGAATCACAGAAGCATAGAACCCTACAGTGCAGAAGGAGGCCATTCGGCCCATCAATCCTGCACCGACCACAATCCCACCCAGGCCCTATCCCCAACACCCCATGCATTAACCCTAGTTAGTCCTCCTGAAAGTAAGGGGCAGCTTAACATGGCCAATCGACTTAACCCGCACATCTTTGGAGTGTGGGAGGAAACCCACGCAGACACGGGGAGAACGTGCAGACTCTGCACAGACAGTGACACAAGCCGGGAATCGAACCCGGATCCCTGGCGCTGTGAGGCAGCAGTGCTAACCACTGTGCTGCCAAGAGAGATAGGTGTGTCTCTCTGTCCAGAGGGGTTAAAAGGCTGGATGGCTGAAAAATCTTACAAGCATGTTAACTGACTCTGCAGAGCAGTTTACTTCTATTGGGATATTGCTTAAATTGTGACCCACCTTGGGTCAAATCTCGCACATATGTCAATCCCTTGAAAATATTAGCCGTCTCAAAAAGGCTGACGTTTGGCCTCAAGACATTGACCACAAAAAATGCAATTTTTACACAAGGTAATGACCAATGAGAGACCCTTCCCACCATCCCTACCGCCACCCCCATCCCTCCCACCCCTCCCCTCCACCCCTCCCACCCATACCCTCCCCACCCCACCCCACCTACCTGCATGTCCCTGGCCTGTGTGCTTCTCATCCGCTCCAGCCGCCGAAGCTCTGCATTTGCTCCCCCGAGGACTTCAGTCCTCTTCCGGTGTTCCATTTCGAATCGCCGTTTACTATCCTACAAAGAATTAAAACCGTCCGCAATTTCAGAACTGGAATGTTCCGGGCAAAGGGAATGTTGAGTCTCCGACAGTTGCTCCCAGGAGTGGATCCCGCGCCCGTCAACAGTCTGGAGTTTGCCGTCAGTGGGGCGGCACGGTGGCACAGTGGGTTAGCACCGCTGCCTCACAGCGCCAGGGACCCGGGTTCGATTCCCGGTTTGGGTCACTGTCTGTGCGGAGTTTGCACGTCCTCCCCGTGTCTGTGCGGGTTTCCTCCGGGTTCTCCGGTTTCCAACCACAGTCTGAAAGACGTGCTGGTTAGACCATAATGTGGAGTTGCTGGCATTGGACTGGGGTAGGCACAGTAAGAAGTCTCACAACACCAGGTTAAAGTCCAACAGGTTTATTTGGTAGCACGAGCTTTTGGAGCATTGCTCCTTCATCAGGTGAGAGACATAAGACCATAAGACGTAGGAGCAGAATTAGGCCACTCGGCCCATCGAGTCTGCTCTGCCATTCAATCATGGCTGATATTTTTCCCATCTCCATTCCCCTGCCTTTTCCCCATCACCCCTGATCCTCTTAGGGTGCATTGGCCATGCTAAATTCTCCCTCAGTGTACCCATACAGGTGCCGGAGTGTGGCGACTAGGGGATTTTCACAGTAACTTCATTGCAGTGTTAATGTAAGCCTACTTGTGACACTAATAAATAAACTTTAAACTTTTAATTTTGGGGGGTGAGGGAGAATGGGGTGGCCATAACAACAGAACTCCTCATTGCGTGAACCAGATACCATGATCGTACATGGGCCAACACCTAAAAGGTTGCATTGCATCGAGGGTTGCCTCACCTGGTACTTAAGAGGCTAATTGGCGATGGCAGGTCACGTAGAATCATAGAATCCCTAAAGTGCAGAAAGAGACCATTCGGCCCATCGAGTCTGCACCGACTACAATCCTGCCCAGGCCCCACCCTGTAACCCCGCATATTTACCCCGATAATCCCTCTAACCCATGCATCCTGGGACACTAAGGGGCAATTTAGTGTGGCCAATGCACCCAACCGGCACATCTTTGGACTGAGAAATTATTTCAGTTGGGCACTTAGGACTGGGGTTCATGGCCAGAAATTAGAGCAGACCTTTCAGGGGGCGTGGAGTGAAAGTTGGATCAGAAAGGACGTGATAATTAACGGAGGTGACACCAGGTGCTCACCAGCTGGAGTTTAATCGCTGACCCTCAGGGATTGGCTACGTGGGAGTGGACAACATGCATGCAATGCAACTCATGAGAAAGGCTGGGAGTTGGTCAACATCCAGCATCCAGGGCGTGATCTCTCCGGCCCACTGCACTGGTCGATTAGCGTAGCGGGGCGGTAAATTTGAATGGGAGGATAAAAAGGCTCGATGCATTGAATTGCCTCCTTCTGCACTGTAGGGATTGTATGATCAGATCAGCTATGAAGGGCATCAGGCCCTTCACGATCCTCCCGGGCCATTTTTGATGATGTAATCAGCCTCGTGCCCGGGCAATTTAAATATTTATAGGCTGATTTAAATATGATTAGTAAGCCTGGGACGTAATGGTCCTGACTCGCTTAGCTTTCTAACCTCGCCAGTGGAGGTTCTCACCAGCAAGGATCACAGATGGTTCCCACTCATAGGGACCTGACCTGGTGGCCTCGTCGGTGGGACAAGAGGCCATTGAGACCCCCCCTGGGTGTTGTGGGGGGGGCAGAGCTGGGCAGTGCCAGCTTGGCAACCTGGCACTGCCCACTGGGCAGCTGGCAGTGCCAAAGGGGTGGCGCCTGAGGGAGCAGGGCCCCACGGGGAGCAGCCAGATGGGTGCGGAGCCAGGTGGGGTACCCTGCTGATGGTGGCTGGTGATGGGGTCGGCAATAAGAGATCTGGGCCGCCCATCGGGGGGGGACGGCAATCAGGTGGCCGGTGATGGGAGGGCAAGCAATCAGTGGAGCAAGCAATCGGTGGGGAGAGCGGAGTGGGAGGCTAGTGATTGGGGGGGTGGCAATTGGGGAGGTGTCCATGGGGGGGGGGGGCGGAGTTGAGGGGGCAAAGTCCATGGTGGTGTGGGGTCGGGTGGTTGACAGATCTCCCATAAACTGTGTAGATTTGTACACAGTATATGGGAAACCAGGGCGCATGCCTGGCAGTCTGCAACTGGCTTCCCCAGCAAGCTTAGACTCCACCCCTCCCAACCCCACCCCCCACCAGCTGTGAAACCCCCTACTGCCAAAATTGACAGAGTATGGGAAAATTGTGCGGGCTAGGTGGGTTGGCCATGCTAAATTGCCCCTTAGTGTCACAGGTTTAGCAGGGTAAATATGTGGGGTTATGGGGCTAGGGCCTGGATGGGATTGTTGTCAGGGCAGGCTCGATGCTTCGAATTGGCTCCTTCTGCACCGTAGGGATTGTTATGATCAGATCAGCTATGATCGTATCAAAAGGTGGGGCACGTTAGAGGGGCTGAATGGCCTCATCCTCCTATTATGCATGTTGAAACCGAATAATGAAGGAAACTCTTCGAGATTTACTCACAGTTATGTACTCTACGTCCAACTCCATATTACGGTCCATCTCTCGCAGGAGCTCATCGTTGAATCTGCGAAACTAAAAAGCACAAACATCAAATGTCAGAATGCCGGGCCCACTGTGAAGCCTCATTGTCAAGTTGGCAAACATCTGGCAGCGTTGGAACATTTTATCATCTTTAAGAAGACTCACTGTTGTTTCAAGACATGGTATTCTGTTCGTAAATGCACAGAATTGGATGCAAACTTTATTGACATCAGATTAATAATGCAATGGTGTGTGCTTTTTGTCTATAAATGAAGGACTAAAGCACGTGGCCTAGCACAGGCTATTAATAAGAGATGGAGAAAAGATGGAGGGGAGTAAGGAGAATATGGTTAGGGACCAGGTCAGAAACTCCAAGGTATTTTATGAACTTAGCCCAGACCCCCAACTTTTACTTTTGAATTTGGCATTAAGGTGAGTATAAGGTGTTTCTCTCTGGGTATGATTCAAGCGACCCACTAGGAAGCTTTTATCAAAACAAACTTTATTTAAGATCACGGTTAGAATATAACAAAAAGAATTAGCATAACTTTTAACAATTAAAATCCTTCAAGATAACAAAGTGTAATTCTTAACAGCTATCCAATATAGTTCCAATTTAAGCAATATCCCCATAGACATGGAATCATAGAATCCCTTCAGTACAGAAGGAGGCCATTTGGCCCATCGAGTCTGCACCGACAACAATCCCACCCTATCCCCATAACCCCACCCGGAGGAAACCCATGCAGACACGGGGGAGAATGTGCAAACTTCACACAGGCAGTGACTCAAGCTGGTAATCGAATCTGGGTCCCTGGCGCTGTGAGGCAGCAGTGCCACCATGCTGCGACAATTTTATGAGAATCGACAATGGTTTCATGGTCAAGGCACTCTTCAAATGCGGACAATAAAAATATAACAAAACTTATTCCAACTTATAAATCAAAGAAAGGTTTAATAAAGAAACTTCATTAGTCCAAACTTGAGGCCTTGCCCTGGGCCAATCCAAGCTCCCCACAATTCCCAACAAGTTCTTATTAAAAGTGAGTCAGCTGACCATCACATCATTCTGTAATTGGTTCCATGGTTTACTGGGTCAGCTGACCCTTACAGCTTGTTACTATTGGTCACATTACATCCGATACAAAATTGTCACTGGTTACATTCTAACAGTCACTGCTACTGAGAATAATTCTAGATTTTATTAATTGAATTTAAATTCCATCAGCTGATCTGGTGGGATTGAACTCATGTCCCCAGAGCATCAACCTGGGCCTCAGGATTACTAGCACACCACCACCTCCCCCCCCAGTGATTCTGTGACTAAGTCTGGGTCCAATCATCAATTATTCAGACCAATCGAGGCAATCTGTGTAATCCAATTTGTGACAAAGGGTCGTAAACGTAGCCCAGTCCATCACGCAAACCAGCCTCCCATCCATTGACTCTGTCTACACTTCCCGCTGCCTCGGCAAAGCAGCCAGCGTAATTAAGGACCCCACGCACCCCGGACATTCTCTCTCCCACCTTTTTCCGTCGGGAAAAAGATACAAAAGTCTGAGGTCACGTACCAACCGACTCAAGAACAGCTTCTTCTCTGCTGCTGTCAGACTTTTGAATGGACCTACCTCGCATTCAGTTGATCTTTCTCTAGACCCTAGCTATGACTGTAACACTACATCCTGCACTCTCTCCTTTCCTTCTCTATGAATGGTATGCCTTGTCTGTATAGCGTGCAAGAAACAATGTTTTTCACTGTATACTAATACATGTGACAATAATAAATCAAATCAAAATAATCTGGAATTATGTCCCACCTAAAAGTGGAAGTACTTACAATCACTTCCAGGTCATTGCTGAGTTGCCTCTGAGTATCCGTCATCTGCAGCAAGACCTGACCTTAACAAGAACAGGAGAACAAGTAGGGAAATCAATGTGAGGAGGTAACAGCGGAGAGATTCAAACCACTACCCATTCACCGTTAGGAACCTGGTTTGAAATTTAACCTGAATTAAAAAGCAGAGGCTCAGTACACATGAAGGAGGCCTTTCAGCCCATCCTCTTGGCAAATTACACATTGTAGTTCTTCCATCGTGGCAACGAATGGATCCTCAAGGAGTCCGGGATTATCCCCTCCAACATTCCACCGAGAATTCCTTTCCAAACTTTGAACACTATGACCTCATAGCATCATAGAATCCCTACAATGCAGAAGGAGGCCATTTGGCCCATCACGCCTGCACCAACTACAATCCCACCCAGGCCCTATTACTGCAACCCCACATATTTATCCAGCTAATCCCCAGACACAAGGGTCAATTTAGCATGGCCAATCCACCTAACCCACACATCTTTGGACTGTGGCTGGAAGAACATGCAAACTCCACACAGACAGTGACCCGAGGCCAGAATTGAACCCGGGTCCCTGACGATGTGAAGCAGCAGTGCCACTGTGCCACCATGCCGAAATTTGCCTGAACCAAAGTGATGCTGGAGAGCAACATTCGCCACCCCCCCCCACCGCCTCATTTTCGAGGGGGCGAGGGACGGTTCACCAATGCAAAGGCACATTTGTGCGGTTGCTTTCACGCAGAAGAAATTGTGGTCGCCCATGTTTCTGAAACAGAAGCTTTACCAATTTGATTCAAACGTTTAAGCCTCCCAGTTATTTGGAATAGTCAGGTACCCTTTTGGTGGGATCAGGTATCCCTTTGGGAGGGGTGCCTTAACCATTTGGGGGGATGACATATATCTCTTTGGGATTGTTAATAGTGGACACAAATGTGGGGAAAAACAGATAAGGTCTGTCAGACTGTCAGGCTGTCAAGTCATTTAAAAAAAAAAGGGATTAGCGTGCAGGGACTGGGTGGGGTTGTGGTCGGTGCAGACTCGATGGGCCGAATGGCCTCCTTCTGCACTGTAGGGTTTCTATGATTCTATGATTCTTTCTAAATCCCCTGCTCTTTAAATTTTGACAAAAAAACATGCAGTTAAAAGAAATTGGTGCTTGCAATTTCAATGTTTGTTGACATAAGACTGAGTGCCATCATTATTGTATTATTTCTGCTTGACCTTTTCCACAATGTGTCATTATCAAAGTGCCTGACCTCTAAGTTCACAGTTTGATTGACAGCTTCCAGTTGTCATAAAGAGATCAGCGATCTTTGCTGTGGGGTTAGGAATACAAATGCTTGTTTTTATAAGGGATTAAGTACTGTCAGGGATTTAAATGTATTAAATTGGCATTTATCAATGACTGTTTATTTTAATATAGCAAATTCTGTAATAGATACCTCAAAATTTATGTCATCTCAGTATGGCTCTTAAGTTCTGCCCATCATGCTGATGAGGTGAGTTGGTGTGGAGGGTGTTAGGGCAAAGGGTGGTGGGTGGGGTGTTTGAGTTAGCATAGGGACTGTCAACCATGAGTGAGGTTATGGGTTGGCATGAGTTGGCACTAGGTTGGTTCAGAGGCCATAGCATGGGTTGGGAGACATAGGTTGGTGTGGAGAGTATAAGGGTCATTGAGGTGGATAGGAGACATGAGGTGCCATGTGTTGGCACGGATTGGGTATGGTGAGTGTGTGGGGTGGGATGGGGTGAGGGCTAGAGGGCTGCTTTCTGTTTTCATTACTACTAGATGGATGGCACGGTGGCACAGTGCTTAGCACTGCTGCCTCACAGCTCCAGGGACCTGGGTTCGAATCCAGCCTTGAGTGACTGTCTGTGTGGGGTTTGTACACTCTCCCTGCGTGTCTGCATGAGTTTCCTCTGGGTGCTCCGGTTTCCTCCCACACTCCAAAGATTTAAGACACAAGGGGCAAAATGTTTAAGGTGCGAGGGCAAGTATTTTACATCGAGGGTGGTGGGTGCCTGGAACTCGCTGCCGGGGGAGGGAGTGGAAGCAGATACGACAGTGAGTTTTAACGGGCGTCTGGCCAAACACATGAATAGGATGGGAATGGAGGGATATGGTCCCCGGAAGGGTTTTAGTTGAGTCAGGCAGCATGGTCAGTGCAGGCTTGGAGGCCGAAGGGCCTGTTCCTGTGCTGTAATTTTATTTGTTCTTTGTTTGTTGTTATGTGTAGGTTAGGTGGATTGGCCATGCTAAATTGCCCTGTAGTGTCCAAAGATGTGTAGGTTAGGTGGATTGACCATGCTAAATTGCCCCTTAGTGTCCAAGGATGTGCAAGTTAGGCAGATTGGCTATGCTAAATTGCCCTGTAATGTCCAAAGATGTGTAGGTTAGGTGGATTGGCCATGCTAAATTGCCCCTTAGTGTCCAAAGATGTGTGGGTTAGGTGGATTGGCCATGCTAAATTGCCCTGTAGTGTCCAAAGATGTGCAGGTTAGGTGAATTGGCCATGCTAAATTGCTCCTTAGTGTCCAAAGATGTGTAGGGTAAGTGGACTGGCCATGCTGAATTGCCCCTTAGTGTCCAAAGATGTGTGGATCTTTGCCAATCAAAGATGGGTGGATTGGCCATGGCAAATTGCCCCTTAGTGTCCAAAGGTGTGTAGGTTAGGTGGATTGGCCATGCTAAATTGTCTTTTAGTGTCGAAAGATGTGTAGGTTAGGTGGGATTGGCCATGCTAAATTGCCCCTTAGTGGCCAAAGATGTGTAGGATTAGTGGATTGACCATGGTGAATGCGCAGGGTTACAGGGATAGGGCAGAGGCTTGTGCCTGGCTGGGATGCTCTTGCGGCGAGTTGGTGTAGAGTGGATGGGCTGAATGGCCTCCTTCTGCACTGCAGGGATTCTAAGGTAAACTGATTAAAGCCTTTTCCCCTTACACTGCAAAAATGTTGTAGTCCTCAGCTTATTGCAATTGAAGCCGAAAGGTGCAGAAAGTGAGCAGCAGGAAGTTGGCTACTTTAATGTACCGTGTGGGAGATAAGGAACCTTTGCGATGAACACATTTTACAACACGCCTTTGTTCCCTTCCAGCCAATTCAACCAGGTAATATATGAGATTGTCACTTAGCAACCAATGATTATTGTACGGTGAAAATTCAGATTCAGGTCAAAGTATTTGTCATTTTATTTTCTTTTAAAGAGATAGCTACAGGCTGCAGAGTTAGTTCCTGTTTATATATTCAATCATGGGACATGGGCGTCACTGGCTAGGCCAGCATTCATTGCCCATCCTTATTTGCCCCTTGAGAAGGTGGTGGTGAGCTGCCGCCTTGAATCGCTGCAGTCCACGTGCCGATATATTTCCAAGTCAGGATGGTGAGTGGCTTGGAGGAGAACTTGCAGGTGGTGGTGTTCCCATGTATCTGCTGCCCTTGTCCTCCGAGATGGAAGTGATCGTGGGTTTGGAAGGTGCTGTCTAAGGATCTTTGGTGAATTGCTGCAGTGCATCTTGTAGATGGTACACACTGCCGCGACTGAGCATCGGTGGTGGAGGGAGTGCATGTTTGTGGATGTGGTGCCAATCAAGCGGGGCTGCTTTGTCCTGGATGGTGTCAATCTTCTTGAGTGTTGTTGGAGCTGCACCCAACCAGGCAAGTGGAGAGAATTCTGTCACACTCCTGACTTGTGCCTTATAGATGGTGGACAGACTTTGGGGAGTCAGGAGATGAGTTACTCGCCGCAGTATTCCTAGCCTTTGATCTGCTCTTGTAGCCATTGTGTTTATGTGGTGAGTCCAGTTGAGTTTCTGGTCAATGGTAACCCCCAGGATGTTGGTACTAAGGAATGACTATCCACAGATAGGTGGGTTTTCCAATCAGCACATTAGCCTGGTTGGCCTTTGGTAGCAATTGGTTTTGAGTGATTTCAGCTACCCCCTTTATGGCTGAATCGTGCCATCAAGAATGGACAATTCTGAAGGAAATCTTAAAGGAACAGACATGATGTTGGCCAAGGAGCAAGACCAGCTTGGCCCGGAAGAGTCGCTTCAGATGGAAGAGTGTAAGGATAAACCCAGCCCAAAGTCTCCTCAGTCTGCTCATCCTCAGTGAAGCCCTGCCAAAAGTGACTCAATCCAGCATCAAACCCAAAGCCGAAAAGGACTAGAATAGAATCATAGAATTCCCATAGTGCAGTGGGGGACCATTCAGCCCATTGAGCCTGTACTGACAACAATCCCAGCCCTATCTCCATATCCACCCTACCAATTCTAAGGGGACACTAAGGGGAAATTTGACATGGCCAGTCCACCTAACCTACACATCTTTGGACACTAAGGGGCAATTTAGCATGGCCAATCCACCTAACCTGCACATCTTTGGACACTAAGGGGCAATTTAGCATGGCCAATCCATCTAACCTGCACATCTTTGGACACTAAGGGGCAATTTAGCATGGCCAATCCACCTAACCCACACATCTTTGGACACTAAGCGGCAATTTAGTATGGCCAATCCACCTAACCCACACGTCTTTGGACACTAAGAGGCAATTTAGCATGGCCAATCCACCTATCCTACACATCTTTGGACTCTGGGAGGAAACCGGAGCTCCCAGGGGAAATCCACACAGGTAGGGGGAGAACGTGCAGACTCCACACAGACAGTGACCTAAGGTTGGAATCGAACCCGGGTTCCTGGCGCTGAGAGGCAGCAGTGCTAACCACTGTGCCGCCGTACAAAAAGGATATTGATCAGTCCATTTAGGTTACAGAAATGCTGGTGTGGAAATGCACAGCTCTTATGTTGCTGCTATTCCGAGGTGTTATCAATGTTTACACCGCAGTTAACTGTGGTGGACCTCAGTTGTGCCTTTGTCCTATATGGACCACCGTTGTGTGTGTTTGTCATACCTGGACACATCCCCTTCCAGTTTGGTTCCTCCCCTCAGCACCTAGTATAAAGGTGGCTGTCTCCTCCCCCTTGTTCAGTCCAGGTCGGTTAATTGTTGGGATCTGCTCCTGATTCTCTTGTGAATAAAAGTCTACACTTATATTGGCATATCGGTAGTCTTTCGCCTTATTGATAGCGCATCATTAACCAAGGTAGCAGCTGCTCCGAGAGTCATTGGCAATGGAGGCATTCCATTCGGTAGCATCCAATACTCCTCGCCTTGGAGAACACTTGACAAAAAAATGGCGGCACATAAGGCGGTCCAATGATGTGCGGGTTAGGTTGATTGGCCATGCTAAATTGACCCTTGTGTCAGGGGGATCAGCAGGGTAAATGTGTGGGGTTATGGGAATAGGGCCTGGGTGGGATTGTGGGTGGTGCAGACTTTATGGGCCGAATGGCCTCTCTCTGCACTGTAGGGATCCACTGCATGAGCTGGTTCGTCCCATAGGTCAGGCGGCCATCTTACCTCAGGAGAGACCAGGGACCCTGCCCTGGAAGCCCTGGTCCTGAGGAGGATTGATTCTTACCCAGTGTCTGAGACGTGGACGTCTGAAGAGCTTGTTCGCCAAATCTCCCCACCGCGACAAAATAAACGTTCGCTGCCGTGGCCAGCACTGCAAGGAAGGTTAGAAGACAATTAGAAAGATTTCAAAGTGGGTATTCAATAAAGAGTCAGCGACTGTAGGTATTGGGAAAATGCGGCACCATGATAGAATCCCTACGGTGCAGAAGGAGGCCATTCTGCCCATTGAGCCTGCCCCGACAACAATCCCACCCAGGCCCTATCCCCGTAACCCCATGCATTTACCCTACTCACCTCCCTAACACTAAGGGGCAATTTAGCATGGCCAATCCACCTAACCTACACATCTTTGTACACTAAGCGGCAATTTAGTATGGCCAATCCACCTAACCCACACGTCTTTGGACACTAAGGGGCAATTCAGCATGGCCAATCCACCTAACCTACACATCTTTGTACACTAAGCGGCAATTTAGTATGGCCAATCCACCTAACCCACACGTCTTTGGACACTAAGGGGCAATTTAGTATGGCCAATCCACCTAACCCACACGTCTTTGGACACTAAGGGGCAATTTAGTATGGCCAATCCACCTAACCCACACATCTTTGGACACTAAGCGGCAATTTAGTATGGCCAATCTACCTAACCCACACGTCTATGGACACTAAGGGACAATTTAGCATGGCCAATCCACCTAACCTGCACATCTTCAAACCCCCACTGACAAGTGAGTGTAAACTGAGGGAGTGCAGCAGGGTTGAAGGTGTCAACTTTTCATGCATCCCCTCACCCATCTCGGATTGATGTCAAAGGTCCCGCCTTTGCCGTTTCGAAGAAGAGCGGTTAGGTTCTTTCTTACATCCGAGATAACACTCATCCTTCAATCAACATCACGAATCTCAGGTTAATCATTAGCACAACGGCTGCCTGGGGGACTTTGCTGCGTGTGTAAAGTGGCTGCTGTATTTCTGACCTTACACCAGAGAACAGGCTAGAGAAGGAAGTACTTCATTGACTATAAAGCCCTGTGGAACATCCTGAGGCCCTATGTCCGCAATGAGGTGGTGGCGTTAGTGGTATTGTCACTGGACTAGCAATCAGGAGAGCCGGGTTCAGATCCCACCATGGCAGATGGTGAAACGTGAAACCATTTTCGATTATCGTAAAAACCCTTCTGGCCCTTTAGCGAAGGAAAGGTTAGCACTGCTGCCTCACAGCGCCAGGGACCCAGGTTCAGCTCCGGCCTCGGGTCACTGTCTGTGTGGAGTCTGCACATTCTCCCCGTGCCTGTGTGGGTTTTCTCCAGGTGCTCCAGTTTCCTCCCACAGCCCAAAGATGTGCAGGTTAGGTGGATTGGCCGTGCTAAATTGTCCCTTAGTGTCCAAAGATGTGTAGGTTAGGTGGATTGGCCGTGCTAAATTGTCCCTTAGTGTCCAAAGATGTGTAGGTTAGGTGGATTCCATGCTAAATTGTCCCTTAGTGTCCAAAGAGGTGCAGGTTAGTAGATTGACCATGATAAATTGTTCCTTAGTGTCCAAAGATGTGTAGGTTAGGTGCATTGTCCATGCTAAATTGTCCCTTAGTACCCAAAGATGTGCAGGTTAGGTGGATTGGCCATGCTAAATTGCCCCTTAGTGCCCAAAGAGGTGCAGGTTAGTAGTTTGGCCATGATAAATTGTTCCTTAGTGTCCAAAGATGTGCAGGTTAGGTGCATTGGCCATGCTAAATTGTCCCTTAGTGCCCAAAGATGTGCAGGTTAGTGGATTAGTCATGTTAAATTGCCCCTTAGTGCCCAAAGATGTGTAGGTTAGGTGCATTGGCCATGCTAAATTGCCCCTTAGTGTCCAAAGATGTGTGGAATAGGTGGATTGGCCATGCTAAATTGCCCCTTAGTGTCAGGGGGACATGCAGGGTAAATAAACGGGGTGACAGGGATAGGGCCTGGGTGGGATTGTTGCCAGTGCAGGCTAGATGGGTCAAGTGGCCTCTTTCTGCACTGTCGGGATTCTATGATTCTGTGAAATCTGGCGTCCTTACCCAGTCTGGCCTACATGTGACCATAGATCCACAGCAATGTGGTTGACTCTTAATTGCCCGTCTGGCAAGCCACTCAGTTCAAAGGTAATTAGGGATGGGTAACAAAGCCAGTGACATCCAATATCCCATAGATAAACTTTTCAAAGTGCAAGAAAATGGAAAGAAAAATTGGACGGTTAACATCCCCCCTCGTAAAAACTGTGACAGGAACATCAGTTGATCTGTGTGTACACTTGGCCGGTTAAGAACTCAGGAGAGAGTGGTTCCTAAATAAATAACACAGTGGATCCGTCTTGCTCAAGCACAGGATAACAAGGACAATAAATCAACATGTTACCATGACTCATGACTTAAGGGAGTTGCACGCACTCAAAGGCAACCAGAAAAAAAACTTGACTTTCAGGCAGAATAGCCCTTGGATCCATCGCACTCTGACCTTTTCCCACAAAGCCCCTCTCCAGACCAGTGCCAAGGCAGCATTGTCAGGTTAGCCAACCCCTCACAGTCGTCCTGGCATCTCCAGGAATTAACCGCCAATCTCCTGAATAAACAGCGTGCAGGAAAGTAAATACTAGAGGGCCGTCAGAAAACCAGGGCGCATTTGTTAATCCTAAAAAAAGTGCTGCGATAAGGAACAAGGTAGGCTATCAAGAACTGGCCAATATGGAAATGGATTGGCATGAAAGGCGGAGCCACAAGGATAGAGTTGTCAAGTCTTGGGCAGCACGCTGGCACAGTGGTTAGCACTGCTCCCTCACAGCGCCAGGGACCCAGGTTCAATTCTGGCCTCAGGTCACTGTCGGTGAGGAGTTTGCACATTCTCCTCACGGAACAATCTCATTAGTGACAGACAGCATGGTTTTGTAAGAGGGAGGTCGTGCCTTACAAATTTGGTGGAGTTTTTTGAGGAAGTGACAAAAACGGTTGATGAAGGAAGGGCCGTGGATGTCGTCTATATGGATTTCAGTAAGGCATTTGACAAAGTCCCACATGGCAGGTTGGTTAAGAAGGTTAAGGCTCATGGGATACAAGGAGAAGTGGCTAGATGGGTGGAGAACTGGCTTGGCCATAGGAGACAGAGGGTAGTGGTCGAAGGGTCTTTTTCCGGCTGGAGGTCTGTGACCAGTGGTGTTCCGCAGGGCTCTGTACTGGGACCTCTGCTATTTGTGATATATATAAATGATTTGGAAGGTGTAACTGGTGTAATCAGCAAGTTTGCGGATGACACGAAGATGGCTGGACTTGCGGATAGCAAAGAGCATTGTCGGGCAATACAGCAGGATATAAATAGGCTGGAAAATTGGGCGGAGAGGTGGCAGATGGAGTTTAATCCGGATAAATGCGAAGTGATGCATTTTGGAAGAAATAATGTAGGGAGGAGTTATACAATAAATGGCAGAGTCATCAGGAGTATAGAAACACAGAGGGACCTAGGTGTGCAAGTCCACAAATCCTTGAAGGTGGCAACACAGGTGGAGAAGGTGGTGAAGAAGGCATATGGTATGCTTGCCTTTATAGGACGGGGTATAGAGTATAAAAGCTGGAGTCTGATGATGCAGCTGTATAGAACGCTGGTTAGGCCACATTTGGAGTACTGCATCCAGTTCTGGTCGCCGCACTCCCAGAAGGACGTGGAGACGTTAGAGAGAGTGCAGAAAAGGTTTACCAGGATGTTGCCTGGTATGGAGGGTCTTAGCTATGAGGAGAGATTGGGTAGACTGGGGTTGTTCTCCTTGGAAAGACGGAGAATGAGGGGAGATCTAATAGAGGTGTACAAGATTATGAAGGGTATCGATAGGGTGAACAGTGGGAAGCTTTTTCCCAGGTCGGAGGTGACGATCACGAGGGGTCACGGGCTCAAGCTGAGAGGGGCGAAGTATAACTCAGATATCAGAGGGACGTTTTTTACACAGAGGGTGGTGGGGGCCTGGAATGCGCTGCCAAGTAGGGTGGTGGAGGCAGGCACACTGACATCGTTTAAGACTTACCTGGATAGTCACATGAGCAGCCTGGGAATGGAGGGATACAAACGATTGGTCTAGTTGGACCAAGGAGCGGCACAGGCTTGGAGGGCCGAAGGGCCTGTTTCCTGTGCTGTACTGTTCTTTGTTCTTTGTCTGCGTGGGTTTCCTCCCACAGTCCAAAGATGCGCAGGTCAGGTTAATTGGCCAGGATAAATTGAGCCTAGTGTCAGGGGGATTAGCAGGGTAAAATATGTGGGATTACGGGAATAGGCCTGGGTGGGATTGTGGTCAGTGTAGACTCGATGGGCCAAAGGGCCTCCTTCTGCACTGTAGGGATTCTATGAAGTGACCAATAGCGGGCTGGGGTGGGAGGTTGAAGGTCGGAGGTCAAGTGTTTTTAAAAATCTTTCATGGGTTGTGGGTGTCGCCCGCATTTGTTGCACATCCCTAATTGCCCTTGAACTGAGTTCATAAAGCAATTAAGAGTCAACCAAATTGCTGCGGATCTGGAGTCACATAGAAACATAGAAAAACTACAGCACAAACAGGCCCTTCGGCCCACAAGTTGTGCCGAACACATCCCTACCTTCTAGACCTACCTGTAACCCTCCATGTACTCATCCAGGAGTCTCTTAAAAGACCCTATTGAGTTCGCCTCCACCACCACTGACGACAGCCGATTCCACTCGTCCACCACCCTCTGTGTGAAAAACTTACCCCCTAACATCTCCCCTGTACCTACCCCCCAGCACCCTAAACATGTAGAATCATAGAATCCATAGAATCCCTACAGTGCCGAAAGAGGCCACTCGGCCCATCGAGCCTGCACTGAGAACAATCCCACTCAGGCCCTATCCCCGTAACCCCCACGTATTTACCTTGTTGTCCCCCTGGAACTAAGGGACAATTTAGCATGGCCAATCCACCTAACCTGCACATCTTTGGACACCAAGGGACAATTTAGCATGGCCAATCCACCTAACCTGCACATCTTTGGACACTAAGGGGCAATTTAGCATGGCCAATCCACCTAACCTACACATCTTTGGACTGTGGGAGGAAACCAGAGCACCCGGAGGAAACCCGCGCAGACACGGGGAGAACATGCAAACTCCACCCAGACAGTGACCCAAGCCGGGAATCGAACCCGGGTCCCTGGCGCTGTGAGGCAGCAGTGTTAACAACTGTGCCGCCTTCGAGATTAAAGGGGGTTGACTACACATCAAGGCCAATTAGGGATGAGCAGCCAAACAGTAACAATCTTCAAGCTCCTATATACACAGGAGAGAAGTAGATGGAACTATAAAGACGTTCCAACTAAAAATGGTGAGTTAGTTTTATTATCTGTTTAAATATTTAGCTGTGGAATATTTAAGATTCAATGTGGAGTTTTGGGTTTATTTGTGTGTGGGATATCAGTATTTCTCCAAGCTATCTGCTGTGACACGGTATCGGGGAGCCCAAACACTGTCTGCTCTAGTTTGTAATGTATCTGCAATAGTTTCCAGCCAGCAATGCCCTCACCCCATGAAATAAATGGTGAGGAGACGTGGGGGTGGCACAGTGGTTAGCACTGCTGCCTCACAGTGCCAGGGACCCGAGTTCGATTCCCGGTGCCATCTTGAAAGTCCGTGAACCACCTTCTTGAACCATCCCTGAGGTGTAGGTACACCCACAGCGCTGTTAGGGAGTTTAACTTGGTCAACAAGAAGTAATTGGTCTTATTTTTAGGAAGCACCCACCCATAGAGTTAATGAGCTTCCCCACACACACACAAATGTCACATTGCTTCAAACTGCTTCCAGAATTTTATCCAGCGACAGTGAAGGAACGGGCGATATATTTCCAAGTCAGGATGGTGAGTGTCTTGGAGGGGAACCTCCAGGTGGTGGTGTTCCCAGGTATCTGTTGCCCTTGTCCTTCTAGATGGTAGAGGTCGTGGGTTTGGAAGATGCTGTTTAAGGAACCTCGGTGAGTGGCTGCAGTGCATCTTGTAGATGGTACACACTGCTACCACTATGCATTGGGTGTCAGAAGAATTGAATGCTTGTGGAAGGAGTGGCAATCAAGCGGGGCTGCTTTGCCCTGGATGGTGTCGAGCTTCTTGAGTGCTGTTGGAGCTGCACCCATCCAGGCAAGTGGGGAGTATTCCATCACATTCCTGACTTGTGCCTTGTAGATGGTGGACAGGCTTTGGGGAGTCAGGAGGTGAGTTACTCACAGCAGGATTCCCAGCCTCTGACCTGCTCTGGTAGCCACAGTATTTATATGACTGGGTCTAGTTCAGTTTCTGGTCAACGATAACCCCCAGGGTGTTGATAGTGGGGGGATCCAGTGAAGGTAATGCCATTAAATGGGAAGGAGAGATGGTTAGATTCTCTCTTGCTGGAGATGGTCACTGCTTGGCACTTGTGTGGCACAAATGCATGATTCTATGGGTGCTGTTGTATTATTATAAAAGTTCAAACTGGTTCAGAATATCCTTTAGAGAAGGGAAATCTGCCAGATTCACCTGATACAGCCTTGGCGTGGCTCCAACTCCTCACTGCACCATGGGGTATTGGGTGGGCCCAGTGGGTCCTCCAGTTGGGACATGTTAGATGCCAAATGAAGGCAGCCTCTGGGCAAGGAAGAGTGGATGAGGAAGGCAGCCAGCACCAAATATCTCAAAAGAACAAAGCACTGATCAGATTGTCTTCCAATATCCAATCGCAACCATCATTCATAGAATCATAGATTCCCTACAGTGCAGAAGGAGGCCATTTGGCCCCTTGAGTCTGCACCAATCACAATCCCACTCAGGGCCCTATCCAGGTAACTCCAGTTATTCATCCTAGCTAGTCCCCCTGGTATGGACCCCCCCAAAAAGGGATGGCACAGTGGTTAGCACTGCTGCCTCACAGCATCAGTGTCCCAGGTTCAATTCTGGCTTGGATCACTGTCTGTGCGGAGTCTGCACATTCTCCCCGTGTCTGCGTGGGTTTCCTCCGGGTGCTCCGGTTTCCTCCCACTGTCTTAAAGACGTGCTGGTTAGGTGCATTGACCTGAACAGATGCCAAACTGTGGCTACTGGGGAATTTCACAGTAACTTCATTCAGTGTTAATGTAAGCCTTACTTACGACTAATAAATAAGCTTTAACTTTTGACACTAAGGGGTAATTTAGCATGGCCAATCCACCCTAACCCACACATCTTTGGACTGTGGGAGGAAACTGTAGCACCCGGAGGAAACCCACGCAGACACGGGGGGGAATGTGCAAATTCCACACAGACAGTGACCCAAGGCCGAAATTGAACCTGGGTCCCTGGCGCTGTGAGGCAGCAGTGCATAAGAACATAAGAACTAGCAGCAGGAGTAGGCCATCTGGCCCCTCGAGCCTGCTCCACCATTCAATAAGATCATGGCTGATCTTTTTGTGGACTCAGCTCCACTTACCCGCCCGCTCACCATAATCCTTAATTCCTTTACTGTTCAAAAATGTATGAATCCTTGCCTTAAAAACATTCAATGAGGTAGCCTCAACTGCTTCACTGGGCAGGGAATTCCACAGATTCACAACCCTTTGTGTGAAGAAGTTCCTCCTCAACTCAGTCCTAAATCTGCTCCCGCTTATTTTGAGGTTATGCCCCCTAGCTCTAGTTTCACCCGCCAGTGGAAACAACTTCCCTGCTCCATCTTATCTATTCCGTTCATAATCTTAAATGTTTCTATAAGATCTCCCCTCATTCTTCTGAATTCCAATGAGTAAAGCCCCAGTCTACTCAGTCTCTCCTCATAAGCCAACCCTCTCAACTCCGGAATCAACCTAGTGAATCACCTCTGCACCCCCTCCAGTGCCAGTATATCCTTTCTCTCGTGATGGAGACCAAAACTGTACACAGTACTCCAGGTGTGGCCTCACCAGCACCTTATACAGCTGCAACATAACCTCGCTGTTTTCAAACTCCATCCCTCTCGCAATGAAGGACAAAATTCCATTTACCTTCTTAATTACCCGCTGCACCTGCAAACCAACTCCTTGAGATTCTTGCACAAGGACACCCAGGTCCCTCTGCACAGCAGCATGCTGCAATTTTTTACCATTTATATAATCGTCCATTTTGCTGTTATTCCTACCAAAATGGATGACCTCACATTTACCAACATTGTACTCCATCTGCCAGACCCTCGCCCACTCACTTAGACTGTCTATATCCTTTTGCAGACTTTCAGCGTCCTTTGCACACTTTGCTCTGCCACTCATTTTAGTGTCATCGGCGAATGTTGACACACTACACTTGATCCCCAACTCCAAATCATCTATGTAAATCGTAAACAATTGCGGTCCCAACACTGAACCCTGAAGCACACCACTAGTGACTGATCGCCAACCAGAAAAACACCCATTTACCCCCACTCTTTGCTTTCTGTTAGTTAACCAATCCTCTATCCGTGCTAATACATTACCCGTAACACTGTGCACCTTTATCTTATGTCGCAGTCTTTAGTGCAGCACCTTGTCAAATGCCTTCTGGAAATCCAGATACACCACATCCACAGGTTCCCCATTGTCCACTGCACATGTAATGTTCTCAAAGAATTCCACCAAATTAGTCAAACATGACCTTCCCTTCATGAACCCATGCTGCGTCTTCCCAGTGGGACAATTTATATCCAGATGCTAACCATTGTGCCACCGTGCCACCCCTTTGTGGGGAGGGGGTCAGGAGAAAGAACCTGATTCCCATGACACCACATCCCGACAAGCGTCAACGCTGACCGTAATTCCAGTGAAGGTGGGCGATTATTATAAACAAGTCAGCACTCAGCCCCGTATCAGACTGAGTGCAGCAAAAACAAAACACAGTCAGACAAACATGGCAATTTGGCACCATTGAAGCAACATGAAAGATCATGAGGTACAACAGTTGATACACATCAGAACTGGCAAGACTGCTTAAATATAACAACAACAAGAACAAACCATGTGTTCATAAGCCGTGTTCTTTGTTCGGTGTCCAGGAGCTCAGTTTTATTGCCTGGAGCTCTGACTTTGCTGGAATCTGACACGGGTTCTTTGGCCTGGTGCTCTCTGATCATTCTGTTTGAGTTGTGGAGGTCTCAGTGCCCTGGTGGAATGTGGCCCCAAGCACATTTGGAGCTGTCTATTATTCAAGTCCACGTGCCTTCGAGCTCTCCCTCAGTTCCCAGGCTCAGACATGAAGAACGATCATTTTTGTCAAGGATCAGGGATTGCCCAGTTACCGCTCCCTCCCTCACGCACTCATTCACACCCTCTCTCACGCACATTCTCTGTTTTTCATCCTTACTTGGCATATGGGCATCGCTGGCTGGGCCGGCATTTATTGCCCATCCCTAATTGCCCTTAAACTGAGTGGCTTGCAAGGCCATTTCAGAGGGCAGTTACAAGTCATAGAGGTTTACAGCATGGAAACAGGCCCAACTTGTCCATGCTGCCCTTTTTTTTTAAAACTACTAAGCTAGCCCCAATTGTCCGCATATGGTCCATACCCCTCTATACCCATCTTACCCATGTAACTATCTAAATGCTTTTTAAAAGACAAAATTGTACCCGCCTCTACTACTGCCTCTGGCAGCTCGTTCCAGACACTCACCACCCTCTATGAGAAAAAATTGACTCTCTGGACCCTTTTGTATCTCTCCCCTCTCACCTTAAACCTATGCCCTCTAGTTTTAGACTCCCCTACCTTTGGGAAAAGATGTTGACTGTCTAACTGATCTATGCCCCTCATTATTTTATAGACCTCTATAAGATCACCCCCTAAGCCGCCTTCACTTCAGGGAAAAATGTCCCAGTCTATCCAGCCTCACCTTATAACTCAAACCATCAATTCCCGGTAGCATCCCAGTAAATCTATTCTGCACTCTTTCTAGTTTCTATAATAGGGTGAATAGTACTCCAAGTGTGATCTTACTAATGTCTTGTACAACTTCAGCAAGACATCCACACATTGCTGTGGATCTGGAGTCACATATAGGCCAGACCAGGTAAGAATTCCTTCCCTAAGGGACATTAGTGAACCAGATAAGTTTTTGCGAAAATCGACAATGTTTTCATAGTTGCAATTAGACTTTTATTCAATTCATATTTCACCATCCGCCGTGGTGAGATTCGAACCCGGATCCCCAAAGCATTACCCTGGATCTCTGGATTATTAGTCCAGTGACAATACCAGTACGCCACAACCTCTGTCCCTGTTGCTGTTACTTGCCTGGCAATCCAGAGGCCCCAAGATAATATTTAGGGGGCATGAGACCCAGGGTAATACTCTGAGGACCCGGGTTCAAATCCCACCACGGCTGATGGTGAAATTTGAATTGGATTCTTAGTGGCAATACCACTACGCCAATGCTTCCCCTCAAACGGGCAGCACGGTGGTTAGCACTGCTGCCTCACGGCGCCAGGGACCCGGGTTCAATTCAGGCCTCGGGTGACTGTCTGTTTGGAGTTTGCACAGAAAGTTCCCTGAACAACCATATGGATAAGATCAAATTACTGCGGATGCTGGAATCTGAAACCAAAAGAGAAAATGCTGGAAAATCTCAGCAGGTCTGGCAGCATCTGTCAGGAGAGAAAAGAGCTGATGTTTCGAGTCCAGATGACTCTTTGTCAAAGCTAAAAGGCCGAGAAAGTGGGAGATATTTATACTGCAGGGGGAGGGAATGAAAGATGAGTCATAGCCACAGAAACCAGGGGAAAGGCTAAGAGGTCCGAATGGTTTTAGCTTCTCTGTCATTGGCCATTCACACCTTCTATTCTCTCTGTGGGCTGCCATTAGCAGCCTTTCCCCCGGTTTCTGTGGCTATGAATCAGCTTTCATTCCCTCCCCCAGCAGTATAAATATCTCCCACTTTCTCGGCCTTTTAGCTTTGACAAAGGGTCATCTGGACTCGAAACGTCAGCTCTTTTCTCTCCTTACAGATGCTGCCAGACCCGCTGAGATCTTCCAGCGTTTTCTCTTTTGGTCCCTGAACAACCAACTGGGCAGTAGGGGGAGAGCCGGATGGGCTGGGTTAGCCCGTTTGCCGACTGGGTGGGGGTTAGTGTTTTTCTGAAGGTGTTTGGTAAGCCGAAATAAATCTGCTCCCTTATCGTTCAATCTTGGGGTCCAACTAACCTGAAAACAACGTGGACACGAGAACAAAAAGTATGGCAGGAATGGGATACCTACTGCGGAAAGCTTTGACAAAATTGCTCCCAAGGAACACCAGATTCTGCAGTCCCGGATTGAACTGATCCGTGATGTTCTGCAATCAGACACAAAGACAATTAGAGGACCAGACAACACAAGCATTGAATTACAAAGGGCCAAGTGCATCTTGCTTTGATCCACAGGGTCAAACGAATTACTGAGCCTTTTATTAAATTCAAGGAAAGAAAACAGGAGTGTAAGTAGAGAAAGACTGTGCTGTTCTTGGCTTACGGATCCAAAGGCAGGCAAATACTTGATCGGAACATTTTGTCACTCAGAGAACTTTGCACAGTTATTTTCTCTCGACAGCGCCATGCCTGTTTTGGCAGCCCGTGACAAAATATTAACATAAAATTACTAAGGGAGGGTGGGGAGAAGAGTTGGAATGAAAGCAGATTTACACTTTTTTTAAAAACTCTGCGATTTTTAAGATTTTTGTTGACGGGATCTGACTTTCAAGAGGCCAGGGAATCGAATGACTGCGTTTCTCACAATCGGCAGACGTCTCAAAGCACCTTACGGTCAAGAAAGAACTTTCTGAAAAGCGGTCAACTGTGGAAAACAATCCGAGCACAGCAAGATGCCAGAAACAGCAATGTGATAATGAAGGGTTTAGACCAGCTTTAGACACTTCCGGTAAAACAAACAGCTTAACCAAACGAAAAATAAAAGTCAGTTAAACCAAATTGCCCCTTAGTGTCCAAAGATGTGTGGGTTAGGTGGATTGGCCATGCTAAATTGCCCCTTAGTGTCCAAAGATGTGCAGGTTAGGTGGATTGGCCATGCTAAATTGCCCCTTAGTGTCCAAAGATGTACAGGTTAGGTGGATTGGCCATGCTAAATTGCCCCTTAGTGTCCAAAGATGTGCAGGTTAGGTGGATTGGCCATGCTAAATTGCCCCTTAGTGTCCAAAGATGTACAGGTTAGGTGGATTGGCCATGCTAAATTGCCCCTTAGTGTCCAAAGATGTGCAGGTTAGGTGGATTTGCCATGCTAAATTGCCCCTTAGTGTCCAAAGATGTACAGGTTAGGTGGATTGGCCATGCGAAATTGCCCCTTAGTGTCCAAAGATGTGCAGGTTAGGTGGATTGGCCATGCTAAATTGTCCCTTAATGTCCAAAGATGTGCGGGTTAGGTGGATTGGCCATGCTAAATTGTCCCTTAATGTCCAAAGATGTGCGGGTTAGGTGGATTGGCCATGCTAAATTGTCCCTTAGTGCCCAAATGTGTGCAGATTAGTTGGATTGGCCATGCTAAATTGCTCCTTAGTGTCCAAAGATGTGCAGGTTAGATGGATTGGCCATGCTAAATTGCCCCTTAGTGTCCAAAGATGTGCAGGTTAGGTGGATTTGCCATGCTAAATTGTCCCTTAGTGTCCAAAGATGTGCAGGTTAGGTGGATTGGCCATGCTAAATTGCTCCTTAGTGTCCAAAGATGTGCAGGTTAGATGGATTGGCCATGCTAAATTGCCCCTTAGTGTCCAAAGATGTGCAGGTTAGGTGGATTTGCCATGCTAAATTGCCCCTTAGTGTCCAAAGATGTGCAGGTTAGGTGGATTGGCCATGCTAAATTGTCCCTTAGTGCCCAAATGTGTGCAGATTAGTTGGATTGGCCATGCTAAATTGCTCCTTAGTGTCCAAAGATGTGCAGGTTAGATGGATAGGCCATGCTAAATTGCCCCTTAGTGTCCAAAGATGTGCAGGTTAGGTGGATTTGCCATGCTAAATTGTCCCTTAGTGTCCAAAGATGTGCAGGTTAGGTGGATTGGCCATGCTAAATTGCTCCTTAGTGTCCAAAGATGTGCAGGTTAGATGGATTGGCCATGCTAAATTGCCCCTTAGTGTCCAAAGATGTGCAGGTTAGGTGGATTGGCCATGCTAAATTGCTCCTTAGTGTCCAAAGATGTGCAGGTTAGATGGATTGGCCATGCTAAATTGCCCCTTACTGTCCAAAGATGTGTAGGTTAGGTGGATTTGCCATGCTAAATTGCCCCTTAGTGTCCAAAGATGTGCGGGTTAGGTGGATTGGCCATGCTAAATTGTCCCTTAATGCCCAGATATGTGCAGATTAGTTGGATTGGCCATGCTAAATTGTCCCTTAGTGTCCAAAGATGTGTAGGTTAGGTGGATTAGTCATGGGATCGAGCTGGGTGGTGGGGCTGGGTAAGATACTCTGTCAGAGAATCGGTGCAGACCCTATGGGCCAAATGGCCTCCTCCTGCCCTGTTAGGATTCTATGAAATGATAGCCCCCCCGAGGGATACGATGATTAAAGAAAAAAATATATAAAAGGAACTTTACCCAATTAAATTAAATTGTCGCTCTGGAGGCCAATAGCGCACTTCAGCCCCGATGGTGCCCACAGCACGGACGGTGCCAAACTAGTGGAGGCCGCATACTCCCTCTCCAAGGACACAAGGCCATGAATGTAGCCATGGGAGAGGGGCAAACAGTTGGGTCGGATGATTTATCTGTTTAAAGGGTTGGTCCATGGATAAGAATTGGCCAAGATACCAGGGAGCTCCTCCTCAAAATAGTGCCACGGGAATTCTTTTTTGCCTCCACCTGACCCAGCAGAAGTGGCCCCTCAGTTTAACTTCTCATTCATAAGATTATTCATTCCTCTAGCTGGTGACCGGCCGCTAGTCACGATTTTTCTATTCAAGCTGCCAGGAGCTGGACTTGAACCCAGAACCTTGTGACTCAGAGGGAAGGGCGCCGAAACGTTGCTCTTAATTTGCGAGGGGCATCATGCCCTTCCCCATTGGGCGAAAAACTATCAGGTCTTGAATCATCACCTGCCAGTAACAGGTCCCACTCACCAATGTTACCATATGTGGCTTCTTTATTGGCCGCTTGTGAGCCCCTATCAACCAATTAAGGGCAGTGGGCGGGCTCGTGAGGGGGCAGGCAACTTTAAACCTCAACGGTGTCACCGAGGAGGTGCGATTGCTGCTGAGGTATGTGGGAGACCTCGGGAGCCAGGGCAGGTGGCTAAAGTAAAAACCTTACAAAACCACCATGCCAAGTGTCGGAGGTCAAGGCTCTCTGGGGAACAAAGAGCAGTACAGCACAGAAACAGGCCCTTCGGCCCACCAAGCCTGCGCCAACACATGACGCCTTTCTCAACTAAAGACCTTTTGCCTCTACGCAGTCCGTATCCCTCTATTCCCTGCCTGTTCATGTATCTGTCAAGATGCCTCTTAAACGTTGCTATTGCATCTGCTTCTACCACCTCCTCTGATAGCGCATTCCAGGCACTTAGCACCCACTGTGTAAAAATCTTCCCTCCCACATCTCCTTTAAACTTTCCCCTCCAGGGGTTGCCTTTCCTGCTCTCAGCCCCTTCTTTGGTGTGTGATAGAATCCTGCAGTGCAGATGGAGGCCATTCAGCCCATCGAGTCTGCACCGACAACAATCCCACCCAGGCCCTATTGCCATAACCCCATGCATTTACCCCGCTAATCCCCTTGACATTAAGGGGCAATTTAGCACGGCCAATCAACCTAACCCGCACATCTTTCTGATGACTGTGGGAGGAAACCAGAGCACCCGGAGGAAACCCACGCAGACACGGGGAGAACATGCAAACTCCACACACAGACAGTGACCCAAGCCGGGAATCGAACCCGGGTCCCTGGCGCTGTGAGGCAGCAGTGCTAACCACTGTGCCGCAGCAGTGCTAACCACTGTGCCACCCAAAAAGCAAGGTTCCACCGAGATTTGAACTTGGATCAAGGGTTGGGGTCATTGTCAGATTTTAAAATGTTGAGTATATTTATTAGTGTCGCAAGTAGGCTTACATTAACACTGCAATGAAGTTAGTGTGAAAATCCCCTAGGTGCCACATTCCTGCGCCTGTCCGGCTACACTGAGGGAGAATTTAGCACGGCCAATGCACATAACCAGCACGTCTTTCAGACTGTGGGAGGAAACCGGAGCACTCGGAGGAAACCCACGCAGACACAAGGAGAACGTGCAGACTCCGCAACAGACAGTGACCCAAGCCAGGAATTGAACCCGGGTCCCTGGCGCTGTGAGGCAGCAGTGCTAACCACTGTGCCACCCACCCCTTTGATTTGTTGCCTATCCTTAATTGCCCTTGAACTTGAGTGGCTTGCTCGGCTATTTCAGAGGGTAGTTAAGAGTCTGGAGTCACGTGTAGGTAAGGATGGTCGATCTCCTTCCCTATAAGGTGGCATTAATGAAGCAGATTGGGTTTTTACAATAACGGTTTCATGGCCATCAGTTTAATTCCATGGTGGGATTCGAACTCCCAGAGCTGGGATCTCTACACAGTTGGTCCGGTGACAGTACCACTCTGCCACCACCTCCCCATAGTACAATGAGCTAAGAATAGCCCGCCAGGTTTACTGTTAATAAATGATGTGCTGTTAAACTGATACCTTTAGGATCAACAATTAACTGATTAACAGAACTTGATATTCCCCACTCCAGTCTCTACCTCACAGTGCAAGAGGGGAGAGTTACATTCTGGCCACCCTAACCTGGGGGGGAATAAAAGGCAGCCAGGAAAAGCAGCCAGAATACCTTCAAGTGTTTTACTGGGTCAGGTTTCAATGCACTGAGGTAGAATGATAGATGAAGGGCAACAGCAGCAATAACTCAACAAGATGTCCAGTGAATGTCTCTCTGACTGTTTTTGCAGCATGTGGAGATGCCGGCGTTGGACGGGGGTAAACACAGTAAGAAGTCTAACAACACCAGGTTAAAATCCAACAGGTTTATTTGGTAGCAAAAGCCACACAAGCTTTCGGAACAGGCTGTTCTTTCGTCAGGTGGAGTGGGAGTCCTGATCACAAACAGGGCACAAAGACACAAACTCAATTTACATGAATAATGATTGGAATGTGAGTCTTTACAGCTAATCAAGTCTTAAAGAGACTTGTATTGTCTGGAGACAATACACATCTCTTTAACCTGTGCTTAATGCTCCCTCCACTCACATTGTCTGTACCTTTAAGACTTGATTAGTTGTAAAGACTCACATTCCAATCATTATTCATGTAAATTGAGTTTGTGTCTTTGTGCCCTGTTTGTGATCAGGACTCCCACTCCACCTGACGAAAGAACAGCCTGTTCCGAAAGCTAGTGGCTTTTGCTATCAAATAAACCTGTTGGACTTTAACCTGGTGTTGTTAGACTTCTTACTGTGTTTTTGCAGGAACAAATGTTGCTTGGATTCTAAGGCTGAATAATTTCTGCCCTACCCCCTCTCAGAATGTTTCCTACCCCCTGATACAAAACTTTAGTTAGGCCGCATTTGGAGTATTGCGTGCAGTTCTGGTCACCACACTACCAAGACATGGTTTCTTTGGAGAGGGTGCAAAGAAGGTTCACGGGGATGTTGCCGGCTCTCGAGGGTGTTGGCTATGAGGAGAGGTTGGATAAACTCAGATTGTTTTCACTGGAAAGATGGAGGCTGAGGGGAGACCTGATAGAGGTCTAGAAAATGATGAGGGGCACAGACAGGGTGGACAGTCAGAGGCTTTTTCCCCAGGGTGGAAAAGGTCAACTACAAGAGGGCACAGGTTTAGGGTGAGAGGGGGTAAGTTTAGGGGAGATGTGCGGGGAAAGTTTTTCAGACAGAGGGTGATGGGTGCCTGGAACGCGCTGCCAGTGGAGGTGGTGGAAACGGGCACGTTAGCCACATTCAAGGCGTATCTTGATAGACACATGAACGGAGGCGAACAGAGGGATAGAATCCACGTATGGACACAGGCTTGGTGGGCCGAAGGGCCTGTTCCTGTGCTGTATTGTTCTTTGATAGGATTAAATGTGGCAGAGTGGGAGGGGATGTGTGATGGGGATTGTGCCAGCACATCGGTTGGGCCGAATGGCCTGTTTCTGTCCTGTAAATTCCGTACAAAAAGCCACTTGTGCTAAAATATCCTGAGATCGAATCATAGAAACGCTACGGTGCAGAAGGAGGCCATTCGGTCCATCGAGTCTGCACCGACCACAATCCCACCCAGGCCCTATCCCCTGTAACTGCATGTATTTATCCTGCTAGTCCCTCTGATACTAAGGGGCAATTTAGCATGGCCAATCAACCTGTGGAATGTGGGAGGAAACCGGAGCACCCGGAGGAAACCCACGCAGACACGGGGAGAACGTGCAGACTCCACACAGACAGTGAGAATTGAACCCGGGTCCCTGGCGCTGTGAGGCAGTAGTGCTAACCACTGTGCCACTCTGTGCTGATGCATTCTTCTGTTTATTGCAAACCAATCATACAGCAGGAACGATACCTGGACTTCAGGGGTTAAACTATGAGGGGAGATTAGATTTGAGAGATTATTCTCTCAAATTCAGAAGATTGAGGGGAGGGTGATCTGTTAGAAGTCTACTAAATATTTACAGGGAAGGACAGGGTGGATAAGGACAAAGTGTTTCCGAAGATTCTAGAATCAGGGGCCATAATCTAAAAATTAGCGTCAAACCATTGAGGAGAGATGTTCGAAAACACTTCTACACACAGAGAGTGGGGGAGGTTTGGAACTCTATTCCTCAAATGGCAGTGGATGTTGGTTCAATTGTTAGGTTTAAGTCTGAGATGGACAAAGATTTATTGAGTAGGGATGTCAAGGGATATGGGCCTAGGGCAGATACATAGAGTTAGGCCACAGATCAGCCATGATCTTGTTAAGTGGTGGAGTGGGCTCGAGGGGCTGAGTGTTCATAGAATCCCTACAGTGCAGAAGGAAGCCATTTAGCCCAACAAGTCTGCACTGACCACAATCCTCCCCCCTAGGCCCTATCCCCATAACCTCACATATTTACCCCGACATTAAGGGGCAATCGAGCCAATCCCCCCAACCCGCACAACTCTGGACTGTGGGAGGAAACCGGAGCACGCGGAGGAAACCCACGCAGACACAGGGAGAACGCGTAGACTCCACACAGACAGTGACCCGAGGCCAGGAATTGAACACGGGTCCCTGACACTGCGAGGCAGGTGTGCCAATCACTCGACCACCGTGTCGCTCTGTTCCCATGTTCCGATGTAACTGCAGCTCATTGAGTGGAGGCCACACTTTCTAGAAAGCAGTACAGGGACGGCCAGTATTTAGACCCCAATCAATCCCTGCTATAACACAGCTACGTAAGGCAACACTCACCTGATAGGTGTTCAGTGTCGACCGATAGATTTGATCCGCTGAGAGAGCCATGGTCCGAGGCAGGGCAAAGAAATATAAATATTATAAGGTTGGGAAACGCAGGAGAGATTTCAGAACAACTTAAAAAAGTCCTTTTCTTTCCCCCCCCCCCCCCCTCCTGACATTAAGATTCTCCGCGTTGGAGGACGGAGACTGCAGCTACAGCCCAGATGCAAGGCGGATCATTTTAATTATTTATTAACTAGTATAGAAGTTCCTTTGCTCTTTGTTACTCCTCTGTGTCCGACAGGAACTCCCGACTCTTTCCCACGGAGCCGGTTTAAAGCGGCTCGAATTCAGTCAGAGAGCAGAGGTTTCAACAACTTTTCTTGTAAGATGTACAATTTCTCAGATTTTTCCCCCCCCCACACCCCGTCTCTCTGAGAGTCTCTCTGGAAACTGCAAACCCAACCCCCCCCAGAGAGATGGTAGCTGTAATGAAATGGTTAGAGTGTTGACAGCTGTTGTCACCACCACCACCTCCCCTTCCCGTCATCGCAAGCTGAGCTGGGTGATGTCTACTCAATCACCTTACTCTGCTACACACTCGCACACCAATAAAATCCCAACAGTGCAGGCGGAAGCCATTCGGCCCATCGAGTTTGCACCGACTCTCTGAAAGAGCATCTTACCCAGGCCTTATCCCTGCATCCCCGCGCATTTACCATGGCTAATCCACCTAACCTGCACATCAGGGGCACTTTACCATGACTAATCCACCTAATTTACACATCTTTGGACACTAAGGGGCAATTTAGCATGGCCAATGCACCCTAATCTACACGTTTGGACACTAAGGGGCAATTTAACATGGCCAATCCACCTAACCTGCACATCTTTGGACACTAAGGGGCAATTTAGCATGGCTAATCCACCTAATCTGCACATTTTTGGACACTAAGGGGCAATTTAGCATGGCCAATGCACCCTAATCTACACGTTTGGACACTAAGGGGCAATTTAACATGGCCAATCCACCTAACCTGCACATCTTTGGACACTAAGGGGCAATTTAGCATGGCTAATCCACCTAATCTGCACATTTTTGGACACTAAGGGGCAATTTAGCATGGCCAATGCACCCTAATCTACACATTTGGACACTAAGGGGCAATTTAACATGGCTAATCCACCTAACCTGCACATTTTTGGACACTAAGGGGCAATTTAGCATGGCCAATCCACCTAATCTACACATCTTTGGACACTAAGGGGCAATTTAGCATGGCCAATCCACCTAACTTGCACATCTTTGGACACTAAGGGGCAATTTAGCATGGCCAATGAAACTGGCTATGCGTAAATAAAGAGGTCTATTTACCTGTTTTTTTTATTGACAACGTAAATGTTTGTACCTCACGTTCTGCCAGACCATTTGATACCGGGTGGTAAGGTGTCTACCTCACATGGCGAATGCCATTATACTTGAGAAATTTTTGGAATCCTTCTGCCATGAATGATGTGCCATTATCCGACACTGCCACCTCTGGAATGCCATGGATAGCAAATATCTTCCTTAACTTGTCGCTCGTGGCCATGGCTGTTGTTGACTTCATTACTTGCACATCTAACATCACTTAGTCTGCATCATAAGGAACATATGACCCATAAACGACCCAGCCAAATCTACATGTAGACCCGCCCATGGTCAGCCAGGCCACTCCCATGGACGCAAATCCACCGGTGGTGGTAAAGCCTGTTGAGCTTCACAACTGGGGCACTGACTAACTATCTTTTCTACTTCCTTGTCAATTACAGAATCCCTACAGTGCAGGAGGAGGCCATTTGGCCCATCCAGTCTGCACTGACCACAATCTCACCCAGACCCTATCCCCGCTTAGTTACCCTGGCAATCTCCCTAACCTATCACATCCCGGACACTAAAGGTTAATTTGGCATGTCCAATCAATCCAACCCACACATCTTTGGACTGTGGGAGGAAACCGGAGCACCCGGAGGAAACCCACGCAGACACGGGGAGAATGTGCAGACTCCGCACAGACAGTGAGCCGAGCCGGGAATCGAACCCGGGTCCTTGGTGTTGTGAGGCAGCAGTGCCACCGTGCCGCCCCGCCAATGCCCGGCCACTACACATAACTGCTGGCTAGGACCTTCATTCTACTTTGAACTGGATGAGAGTCATGCAGTTCTTGTAACCGGAGTTTCATAGAACCATAGAACCCCTACAGTGCAGAAAGAGGCCATTTGGCCCATCGAGTCTGCACCGACCACAATCCCACCCAGGCCCTACCCCCTATATCCCTACATATTTACCCGCTAATCCCTCTAACCTACGCATCTCAGGACACTAGGGGGCAATTTTAGCATGGCTAATCAACCTAACCCGCACATCTTTGGACTGTGGGAGGAAACCGGAGCACCCGGAGGAAACCCATGCAGACACGAGGAGAATGTGCAAACTCCACACAGACAGTGACCCAAGCCGGGAATCGAACCCAGGTCCCTGGAGCTGTGAAGCAGCA
The DNA here is from genome assembly GCF_964213995.1 of Mustelus asterias. Lineage (NCBI taxonomy): Eukaryota > Metazoa > Chordata > Chondrichthyes > Carcharhiniformes > Triakidae > Mustelus > Mustelus asterias. The sequence continues at coordinate 11,366,847 of NC_135821.1, forward strand.
GTGCTAACCACTGTGCCACCGTGCTGCCCTAGTTGTCTCCCATAAAAACATAGAAAAACACAGGCGATAGGAGGCCATTTGGACCTTTGAATCGATCCTGAACCCTAAGTAGGTAACTCCTTCTGTTTGAAACGTACATTTCTCCCGTTTCAGCCAAACCCCTTTCACAATATCAGGACATCCCACATATTTTATTGCCAATGCAGTACATTTCAAATGTAGTCACTGTTGTAACATAGGGACAAGCAATAACATGGAGCAACTAATTTGGTTCCAAGGTTGTCTTTAAACATCACTGGTCAATGACAGGCGTTCATTAAGAAAAATTAGACATGTGAAATTCCGAGTGTCAATTGGGATTCAAAAAGATGTTTTCTACTGGTGACCTTCCACTTCAATCACCTGTTACAAGAAGTCTCAGCTCTGGCCCTAATCACCTCAGTAAGAAGTTTAACAGGTTAAAGTCCAACAGGTTTATTTGGTAGCAAAAGCCACAAGCTTTCGGAGCCTTAAGCTCCTTCTTCAGGTGAGTGAGGAGTTCTGTTCACAAACAGGGCATATAAAGACACAAACTCAATTTACAGAATAATGGTTGGAATGCGAATACTTACAGCTAATCAAGTCTTAAAGGTACAAACATTGTGAGTGGAGAGAGCATTAAGACAGGTTAAAGAGATGTGTATTGTCTCCAGACAGGACAGCTAGTGAAATTCTGCAAGTCCAGGCAAGCTGTGGGGATTACAGATAGTGTGACATGAACCCAATATCCCGGTTGAGGCCGTCCTCATGTGTGCGGAACTTGGCTATCAGTTTCTGCTCAGCGACTCTGCACTGTCATGTGTCGTGAAGGCCGCCTTGGAGAACGCTTAGCCGAATATCAGAGGCCGAATGCCCGTGACCGCTGAAGTGCTCCTCAACAGGAAGAGAACAGTTTTGCCTGGTGATTGTCGAGCGGTGTTCATTCATCCGTTGTCGTAGCGTCTGCATGGTTTCCCCAATGTACCATGCCTCGAGGCATCCTTTCCTGCAGCGTATCAGGTAGACAACGTTGGCCGAGTTGCAAGAGTATGTACCGTGTACCTGGTGGATGGTGTTCTCACGTGAGATGATGGCATCTGTGTCGATGATCCGGCACGTCTTGCAGAGGTTGCTGTGGCAGGGTTGTGTGGTGTCATGGTCACTGTTCTCCTGAAGGCTGGGTAGTTTGCTGCGGACAATGGTCTGTTTGAGGTTGTGCGGTTGTTTGAAGGCAAGAAGTGGGGGTGTGGGGATGGCGAGATGTTCGTCTTCATCAATGACATGTTGAAGGCTCCCCTCCCTAATCACCTCCCCACCCTTCAATTTTAGAATGCATCGATAGACCACTGGGAAGATCCTGCACAAAGTTCACAGAGATGAGTAAAATTTATGGAAAAATTGATTTTATTATTCATGTGTGTCACAACCGCAGTGGAATTTGACCTGCAATATAATTAAGTGACTAAGACTGTGCTTTAGAGTGGAGAAAGACTTTGTTTCCTTATCAATTGGCTTTTAAGTGCATTACATCAAACAATGGCCCGGGACTTGCCATGGCAATCACACTTCAACCGTCAGCCCTTGCGGTCATTACTCCTCTGAAAGTCCCAGCAACCTCAGGCGTTTGAACGTGTAGAATAACATGGAAATCCAGAAGTTTCTCCTCCTTAGAGGATCTGCAGAGGGTCCCTTGCACTCTGTAACAGAACGAAGGTGGCTCGATGTGGCTCTATCAATAAAAGTCTCCGATCCATTGACTCTGTCTACACTTCCCGCTGCCTCGGGAAAGCAGCCAGCATAATCAAGGACCCCACGCAGCCCGGACATTCTCTCTTCCGCCTTCTTCCGTCGGGAAAAAGATACAAAAGTCTGAGATCACGTGCCAACCGACTCAAGAACAGCTTCTTCCCTGCTGCCGTCAGACTTTTGAATGGACCTATCTCACATTAAGTTGATCTTTCTCTACATCCGAGCTATGACTGTATCACTACATTCTGCACTCTCTCGTATCCTTTTTTCCTTCTCTATGAACGGTATGCTTTGTCTGTATAGCGCGCAAGAAACAATACTTTTCACTGCATACTAATACATGTGACAAGAATAAACCAAATCTTTGTCAAAAGAAGTATGCATATGTACACAAGTTAATAGAACATAGAACAGTACAGGCCCTTCGGCCCACGATGTTGTGCCGAGCTTTATCTGAAACCAAGATCAAGCTATCCCACTCCCTATCATCCTGGTGTGCTCCATGTGCCTATCCAATAACTGCTTAAATGTTCCTAAAGTGTCTGACTCCACTATCACTGCAGGCAGTCCATTCCACACCCCAACCACTCTCTGAGTAAAGAACCTACCTCTGATATCCTTCCTATATCTCCCACCATGAACCCTATAGTTATGCCCCCTTGTAATAGCTCCATCCACCCGAGGAAATAGTCTTTGAATGTTCATTCTATCTATCCCCTTCATCATTTTATAAACCTCTATTAAGTCTCCCCTCAGCCTCCTCCGCTCCAGAGAGAACAGCCCTAGCTCCCTCAACCTTTCCTCATAAGACCTACCCTCCAAACCAGGCAGCATCCTGGTAAATCTCCTCTGCACTCTTTCCAGCGCTTCCACATCCTTCTTATAGTGAGGTGACCAGAACTGCACACAATATTTCAAATGTGGTCTCACCAAGGTCCTGTACAGTTGCAGCATAACCCCACGGCTCTTAAACTCCAACCCCCTGTTAATAAAAGCTAACACACTATAGGCCTTCTTCACAGCTCTATCCACTTGAGTGGCAACCTTTAGAGATCTGTGGATATGGACCCCAAGATCTCTCTGTTCCTCCACAGTCTTCAGAACCCTACCTTTGACATTTAAATTAGACCTACCAAAATGAAGTTCTGAAGTTCTGACTAGATTACAAATCTGACTGTTCTACTGGACTCCCTGGCTCCAACTGCGAGCCCCGCCTCGACCCCTGGTACACACCCTCCTGCCAATTAGTTCAGCTTCCCGCCATGACAACCCATAGGGTCCACACCGAACACGTGGCCCTCAGGAAATTCCCACCCCCTAAAGGGCCACACCACTGCACACTCTGACATTGTAAGTCTTGCTCTAAGCCCCTCCAAAGTGCTGACTGAGGCAATATTGCTATGGGGGCGGAGTCGGGGGAAATCAGTCAGCTCAATTGGCCGCACAGCTCTTGTGATGCAGAGCGATGCCAACAGCGTGGGTTCAATTCCCGTCCCGGCTGAGGTTATGCATGAAGGCCCCCGCCTTCTCAACCTTGCCCCTCGTCTGAGGTGTGGTGATCCTCAGGTTAAATCATCACCAGTCACCTCTTCCCCCTCAAAGGCGAGAGCAGCCTACGGTCATCTGGGACAACAGCAACTTTCATTTCATTGCTAAATAACTTCGCTCGTCCGGAATAGTGAAGCTAACGGTTGTGGAATGTCAGAACACTCCACAAAGGTGGCAAATTGGCCACCTGTTTTTAAAAACAGGGGAAGGGGGGATCAAGATATTGAATTTGATGATCAGCCATGATCCAAATGAATGGCAGAGCAGGCTCGAAGGGCCGTTTGGCCTCCTCCTGCTTCTATTTTCTATACCACTGTGTAAAAACATTAAGGAGGTCTTTGGTTGGGATTTTCTGGCCCTTCCCACTGGTGGGATCTTCCAGTCCCGCCGAAGATGACTTGCAACCCTCCCCCCAGCCCCCCCCAACCCCGTCCCCCCAACTGAGTTCCCCAGCAGCGGGACAGTCAAGCTACGCAAAAACACTGTAGACATCGCCAGGACTGGAAGGTCTTACAGGCCGGCCAATGGTGAGCCTCCTCTGCCAACGGAAAACACACTGGGAGGGGTGGCGGGGAGGGTGGGGGTCTGAAAATCCCACCCCTTATCTTTAGTTTAGCTTCTATCTTCACACAGCGGTGGGGTTATTTTGCTATCAGAAAACGTAAGTTGAAAGTGAAGGATTCTGAGTGCTTTGGGTTGCAATGTTAAATTTGGCTGGTTGTCCATAAGTCCATAAGATATCGGAGCAGAATTAGGCCATTCGGCCCATCGAGTCTGCTCCGCCATTCAATCATGGCTGATATGTTTCTCAATCTCATTCTCCCGCCTTATCTCCGTACCTTTGATTCCCCTCACCAATCAAGAACCTATCTTTCTCTGTCTTGAATACACTCAAAAGTAAAGTTTATTTCTTAGTCACAAGTAAGGCTGACATTAACACTGCAATGAAGTTACCATGAAATTCCACTAGTCACCTGTTCGGGTCAATGCACCTAACCAGCACGTCTTTCGGACTGTGGGAGGAAACCGGAGCACCCGGAGGAAACCCACGCAGACACGGGGAGAACGTGCAAACTCCACACAGACAGTGACCCAAGCCGGGAATTGAACCCGGCTCCCTGGCGCTGTGAGTAGTGCTAACTACTGTGCCACCATGCCACCCCTGGAGTGTATTCAAGACAGGCCACACCTGGAGTACTGTGTCCAGTTTTCATATCCATATTAGAGGAAGGATGTCCTTGTTATAGAGGGAGTACAGCGAAGGTTTACCAGGCTGATTCCTGGGATGGCGGGTCTGTCATATGAAGAGAGACTAAGTTGGTTAGGATTGTATTCACTGGGGTTTAGAAGAGTGAGAGGGGATCTCATAGAAACTTATAAAATTCTAACAGGGTAGATTCGGGAAGAATGTTCCCGATGGTGGGGGAGTCCAGAACTAGGGGTCATAGTTTGAGGATAAGGGGTAAACCTTTTAGAACTGAGGAGAAATTTCTTCACCCAGAGAGTAGCTTGTGTGGAATTCACTACCACAGAAAGTAGTTGAGGCCAAATCGTTATCTGATTTCAAGAAGAAATTAGATATAGCTTTTGGGGCTAAAGGGATCAAGGGATATGGGGGGAAGGGGAGATCTGGATATTGAATTTGATGATCAGCCATGATCAAAATGAATGGCGGAGCAGGCTCGAAGGGCCAAATGGCCTCCTCCTGCTTCTAGTTTCTGTGTTTCTACTCAATGACCTGGCCTCCACAGCCTTCTGTGGCAATGAATTCCACAGATTCATCACCCTCTGGCTGAAGAAATTCCTCCTCATCTCGGTTCTAAAGGGTTGTCCCTTTACTCTGAGCCTCTGCCTTTGGATCCCAGTCTCTCCTATTAATCTATCCACTCGCTGGCATTGCGGCTATTGCACGCCAAGGCACCCCCTTGACTCAGCGACAGAATTGAAGTGCCATGTAAAATGGGGTAAAACCATGCCCCCGAGACGGCTAAATCTTTGTGGGCAAATTTCTTCACGATCAGCTGCAAAGGTCATTGCTTCACCTCAGGCCACATTCTTTTTTTCTCCCAAAAAATATATTTATAAAAATTTGTAAAGTTTCATCTCGTAACAGTTCAAATTGGACATGGCTGGAGGTGCAATCAGATCAAGTTCTTTCCATATAGCACGGGGCACTCTACAATTAAAATAACTGAGGAGGGCACTCGGTAGTGTCCTGGGCCCAACCATCTTCAGCTGTTGTAGGGTGGCACAGTGGTTGGCATTGCTGCCTCACAGCACCAGGGACTCGGGTTCGATTCTCGGCCTCGGGTCGCTGTCTGTGTGGAGTTTGCATATTCTCCCTGTGTCTGCGTGGGTTTCCTCCGGGTGCTCCGGTTTCCTCCCACAGTCCAAAGATGTGCAGGTTAGGTGGATTGGCAATGCTAAATTGCCCCTTCGTTGAGATAGATTAGTCCTGACAAATGTGCGGGGTTACAGGGATAGGGTGGGAGGGCCTGAATATGATACTCTGCCCGAGGGTCATCTTAGAAACCCTACAGCACAGAAAGAGGCCATTCGGCCCATCGAGTCTGCACCGACCACAATCCCACCCAGGCCCTACCCCCATATCCCTACATATTTACCCACTAATCCCTCTAACCTACGCATCCCAGGACACTAAGGGCAATTTTAGGTTGACCAATCAACCTAACCCGCACATCTTTGGACTGTGGGAGGAAACCGGAGCACCCGGAGGAAACCCACACAGACACGAGGAGAATGTGCAAACTCCACACAGTGACCCAAGCCGGGAATCGAACCCAGGTCCCTGGAGCTGTGAAGCAGCAGTGCTAACCACTGTGCCACCGTGCCACCCTACCGTCAGTGCAGACTCGATGGGCCGAATGGCCTCTTCTGCACTGTAAGGATTCTATGCTTTATCAATGGCCTTCTTTCCATCATAAGGTTAGAAGTGGGAATGTTCACCGATGATTGCACAATGTTCAGCACCATTCCCGACTCCACGGATACTGAAGCAGTCCATGTCCAAATGCAGCAAGACCTGGACAGTACCCAAACTTGGGCTGACAAGTGGCAAGTAACATTCGTGCCACACAAGTACCAGGCAATGGCCATCTCCAACAAGAAGGAATCTAACCATCAGCCCCCGACAGTGGTACTGCCATCGCTGAATCTCCCCAGTATCAACATCCTGGGGGCGGTTAACATTGACCAGAAAGTGACTGGACCAGCCGTACAAATACAGGAGGAGCAGGTCAAAGGCTGGGAATCCTGCGGCAAGTAACTCATCTCCTGACAGTAATTAGTCACTCACCGTGCAGCGCATGGGTTTTACATGTTACAGTAGGAATGTACATCTTCCCCAAGGGCTCGCCCTCTGTCTTTCAATGCCTCATAATCCTATCCAGCTGATCCAGCTGTCCCTGCTTGCATACTTCCCCTCAGATGAGACTGTGCATATTAGGAATGGGTGTACCAATTTAATACACTGCGGTCTCAAAGCAGTAAGAAATGCTTCTCAATCGGTCTAAACCCATTTAACCATGTAGACATTGCCCCCTATTGCGTGTCTCATATAATTACATGGCATGGAATTTGCTTCCCTCAGCATGAAATAGGGTTGGACAAGTCATAGAATCCCTACAGTGCAGGAGGAGGCCATTTGGCCCATCGAATCTGCGCCAACCACAATCCCATCCAGGCCTGATCCCCATAACCCCATGCATTTTACCCTAGCTAGTCCCGCTGACACTAAGTGTCAATTTAGCATGGCCAATCCACCTAACCCGCACATTAAAGTTAAAAGTTAATCTTCGAGTCATAAGTAAGGCTTACATTAATACTACATTGGAATTACTGTGAAATTCCCCTAGCCGCCACATTTCGGCGCCTGTTCGGGTCAATGCACCCTAACCCGCACGTCTTTGGACTGTGGGAGGAAACCGGAGCACCCAGAGGAAACCCACGCGGACACGGGGTAGAACGTGCAAACTCCGCACAGTGACCCAAGACGGGAATCAAACCTGGCTCTCTGGCGCTGTGAGGCAGCAGTGCTAACCACTGTACCACCGTACCGCCCCCAAACCGCCCCCAGTTTAGGACAGAGTTGAGGAGGAACTTCTTCTCTCAGAGGGTGGTGAATCTCTGGCATTCTCTGCCCACTGAAGTGGTGGAGGCTACCTCGTTGAATATGTTTAAATCACGGATAGATGGATTCCTGATCGGTAAGGGAATTAGGGGTTATAGGGATCAGGCGCGTAAGTGGAACTGATCCACTTCAGATCAGCCATGATCTTATTGAATGGCGGGGCAGGCTCGAGGGGCTAGATGGCCTACTCCTGCTCCTATTTCTTATGTTCTTAAACCACATTGTTGCGGGTCTGGAGTCACATGTCGGCCAGACCAGGTAAAGACGGCAGATTTCCTTCCCTAAAGGGACATGAGTGAACCAGATGGTTTTCTCCGACAATCGACAATGGTTTCACGGTCATCAGTAGATTCTTAATTCCAGATTTTTTTTTTGTTGAATTCAAATTCTACCATCTGCCGTGGTGGGATTCAAACCCGGGTCCTCAGAACATTAGCTGAGTTTCTGTATTAATAGTCTAGCGATAATATCACTAGCCATTGCCTTCCTGTGAAAACATCTCTGTCCGTGTGGGTTTCCTCTGGGTGCTCCGGTTTCCTCCCACAGTCCAAAAATGTGCGGGTTTGGCTGATTGGCCATGCTAAATTGACCCTTAGTGTCAGGGGGACGAGCAAGGGTAAATGCGTGGGGTTATGGAGATCAGGCCTGGGTGGGATTGTGGTTGGTGCAGGCTCGATGGGCCGAATGGCTTCCTTCTGCACTGCAGGATTCTATGATGTGGGGTCTTATTCCCCTCCTTCGAGAGAAGTCACACTTAATGGTTTATTCGATTGAGAAAAATATAAAAACTATTCCACTTATAATTGTATCACTGAACTTGAATCTGGGCCACAACATCTGCTCAAAAGATTAAATTAGGTGTTAACAGGATGGTTTATATTAGTGGGGCCTTTGCAAGACAGTTTAAACACAGGCTGTTGATGGCTTCATCGTGGTGAGTTTTGTTTTGGGAAAAGGAGCACTGAAAAAGAAACAGTAGCTCCATCACATTCTCAGAATGTCTTAAAGGCAGCAGACGCACAGGAACACTGGGAGGCGATGGCCTAGTGGTATTATCGCTAGACTGTTAATACAGAAACTCAGCTCATGTTCTGGGGACCCGGGTTCAAATCCCGCCATGGTAGATGGTCGAATTGGAATTCAATTTAAAAAATCTGGAATTGACTGATGACCAATGGCACAGTGGTTAGCGCTGCTGCCTCACAGCGCCAGGGACCCGGGTTCGATTCCCGGCTTGGGTCACTGTCTGCGTGGAGTTTGCACATTCTCCCCGTGTCTGCGTGGGTTTCCTCCGGGTGTTCCAGTTTGTGGGTGTACCTGCACCACACGGACTGCAGGCAACTCCCCATCACCTTCTCAAGGACAATTAGGGATGGGCAATAAATATCCCATGAATGAATAAAAAACTCCTATTAGAATTGTCCTTTTTTTTTACAATAAACAGCAGCGGACGTGCGGAAGGTAGGGTGCTGGTGCCTTGGAGAGGCACGCGGTGACAGTTTAATTGTAATGTTTCAAAGGCAATCCCCAGAATGGACTCATTGCAAGACCTACAAGTGTTGGTACATAGTCACAACATTCCACTGTACTGCTGAAGTTTGGGGGATTAACAATGTTCTGGGAATAAACCTTCCCTCTAAGGTCACAGAACCCCTACAGTGCAGGAGGAGGCCATTCAGCCCATCGAATCTGCACCAACTGCACACAGAATCTTGGCCAGGCCCCAACCACCCGCCCTATCCCCGTAACCCCATGCATTTACCATGGCCAATCCACCAAGCCAGCACATCTTTGGACACTAAGGGGCAATTTAGCATGGCCAATCCACCTAACCTGCACATCGTTGGGAGTGTGGGAGGAAACTGGAGCACCCGGAGGAAACCCCCGCAGACACGGGGAAAACATGCACACAATCACTCTAGGCTGGAATCGAACCCGGGTCCCTGGCGCTGTGAGGCAGCAGTGCCAACCACTGTGCCACCGTGCCACTTCTAAATATGAATATGTTGAAAAATGTTCTGTGGCCTCCTCACCTCATCTTCAAGTCCTTCATTTTTTTATGATCTCCAAGCAACCTCCTCTCAGTGTGTTTCTCCACACAACACATCAAATCCTCCTACCCCCCCCCCCCCCCCCCGCATTGGCTTCTTGCACTCCACACTGCTATTGACGGCCAGTCCTGCCGTTACCAATCTCCGAAACCCTCTCGCCACTTTGCCTTGCTATCTCCCCGCTTCCTCAATAAAGGTTCCCTTCGGTCTCTCTCTCCCCATTCACAGTGCATCTTTCCCACCTCGTTTCAACTCACGACATTTCATTCTGCCAGACACTCTACATAAATGGGAGCAGGCGTATTCTTGCCAATTATCCACAGCCGTCTGCGATGACTAAAATTTTCCTTCTGCGAGTCCAGTCCAACCATTTGGGGAAGTGAGTGTGCTTTGTCTAAACGGTTACAGTCTGAGAAGTTGTAGTTATCCTTTTATTGTAACCACGTTATACACTGTCAGTGAAAATAAGGCTCAGAATTTCATCATTACAGATGGCCAAACAAGAGGCGTAGCGTATTAACCCTTCATATTATCTTGTCAGTGAGAGATTTGATTCTTATTGAATTATTTTTCAGTTTCCATCTCAGCAGGCTGATCAGAAGAACTTTGACATGATCCAGGAAGCCACATGTTGCATGACGCACGGCCACCAAAAACCAAGTGTGTGCAGTGCAAATAAATTAAAACATATCATTAAGTAATGTGGGTCAGTTCAGTCTCAACTTAGGACAAAAAGAAATTATGAAAATACAAATTCAGTTCCATCACATTTGCCCATTTCTGAGGCAGTGTCTCCTCTGTTCCATCAAGGACGTTACAATAAAGATTTGCATTAATATAGCACCTTTCACAGCCTCAGGAGGACTTCATGTGTCTCGCGGCCAATTAAGTTCTTTTTTTTTTAAGACTAGTCACAGTTGCACTGTAGCAACACAGCAGCCAATTAGTATCTGGCGAGGTCCCACAGATAGGACTCTATTTTGTTTTACACTCACCAAAGAGAGTGGAGTTTAAAGGTTTCATTCTACCAAATCATATCTTTAACTCAAAACAAACTAGTATCTCAGAACAACTCCAGGCCTAGGCATGGTGGCGCAGTGGGTTAGCACTGCTGCCTCACAGCGCCAGGGTCCTGGGTTCCATTCCCGGCTTGGGTCACCGACCATGCAGAGTTTGCACGTTCTCCCCGTGTCTGCGTGGGTTTCCTCCGGTTTCCTCCCACAGTCTAAAGGATGCACGGGTTAGGTGCATTGGCCATGCTAAATTGCCCCTTAGTGTCCCACGTTGCGTAGGTTAGAGGGATTAACGTGGCAAACATGTGGGGTTATGGGGATAGGGCCTGGGTGGGATTGTTGTCGGTGCAGTCTCGATGGGCCGAATGGCCTCCTTCTGAACTGTAGGGATTCTATGAGGCTGTCAGTAAACTCATTCTCTAGGTCAACCAAATTGAGTTAGAGGGGGGCAACTACAAATCATAAACTCCCTACAGTGCAGAAGGAGGCCATTCAGTCCATCGAGACTGCACCAACAACAATCCCACCCAGGCCTATCCTTGTAACTCCAAGTATTTTACCCACTAGTCCCCCTGACACTAAGGGGCAATTTAGCACGGCCAATCCACCTAATCCGCACATCTTTGGAGTGTGGGAGGAAACTGGATCACCCGGAGGAAACTCACGCAGACACGGGGAGAACGTGCAAACTCCACACAGACAGTGACTTAAGCCGGGAATCAAACTTGGGTCCCTGGCGCTGTGAGGTAGCAGTGCCAACCACTGTGCTGCCCACAGGCACCCGAGGCCGGAATTGAACCTGGATTCCTGGCGCTGTGAGGCAGTAGTGCCAACCGCTGTGCTGCCCACAGGCACCCGAGGCCGGAATCGAACCTGGGTTCCTGGCGCTGTGAGGCAGCAGTGCCAACCACTGTGCTGCCCACAGGCACCCGAGGCCGGAATCGAACCTGGGTTCCTGGCGCTGTGAGGCAACAGTGCCAACCGCTGTGCCGCCATGCACTAAAAAGTCATTCCTCTCCCCTGTAACAAAGCATCAAAAAGAAAGCAATATTTTCTTCCAGTCTCACTACAATATACAAATACATTGTTCTTCGAAAGTGACTTAGAAATTGAAGAATTCCCGTAACACTGTGAAAGTGTTGTGGGAACTGCAGTTCACACACATTTTCCCCAGTTGGTTAATTAACAAACGATAATGATTGGTCCACAACTTAACGGTAATAGTTTACATTGTCCAGTCAGTTCAGTAAGGCCACAAACATTTCCTCAGTTTCGAACACATCCGTGGACCGGCACAGAAGCTTAAAGACAACAAATTTTTAAAAAGAGAGAAATATATAATGACCATCCATTTGCCGTGCCTTGTTTGTTTGTTAGTAATAGTTTCTCTTCCTTAGCTCAAGTGTCTGGCTAATTCTGATAATTTGCGGTCATTCTGCTAATTCTGCTTAACCATTTGCTAATTCTGATAAACCAGTGCTCGTAAACGAAAGGAGGGCTATATCCTCGACAATTAAGAAATGTTTAATTCTACGCAGCTACACATATTACGCTTGATATAATTTATAGATTGAGCCATCATCCCAGTACTGAGTACTACTGCTGCTATTTATTCAATTTAATAACTTGCAGTAAACTCAGGGTTTTTCTTTTGAAGGGGAAGCAACCAAAACGTTTCCAGCTGACTTGGTGAGAAGACAAGAGGCCGTGGAGGCTATTCGGCCCATCGAGCCGCCTCCTAGCTTCCACAAACTAGGGACTGGCCACCAATTGGCTACAGCCTTCTCAAGACAAAAAAACGCAAGCAGCTGTGATGGGAAAAGGCAGGCTACGACATTTATGGACGTGTACGTTCGAGATCAACTATTTCTTCTCTCTATTTGTCTTTCTTTGTGCAAGGCACACAGGCTCTGCGAGTCCGCACCGGGGGACAATTGGTGCATTGTAGCACAAAGCAGCATTGTTTGGTTTTAATTATCAGCGTTAGAAAAATTCAATATATAGAACGTCAAATATTCGGTCAGCTCCTGCAGCATTATGGGATAGGTGCCCGCAAAGTTGACTTCAGTTTATCCTTCCGTTTTCTCCCCCACTCCCTCCCCCCCCCCCCCCCCCCCCCACCCTCCCCCCCACTCCCCACCACAGTCAAGCTGTTAACAGAAGCTGAGCCAGTTGCTGGATTCTCTCTCTCTCCTGGTGGATGTAAATTTGAGTGTCCCAAAGCATGTTGACCAAAATAGCATCGTCAATCTCATCCAACATCACGTCTGTCTTCAGCTGCGAGTTGAGCCTGGGGTAAGGAACGACAGCATCGCGTTAGGCTCACTCGCGAAACGCGTTCACCCAGTTACCCCACGTACACACAGTCAAGACTCGGGGTGGCACAGTGGTTAGCACTGCTGCCTCACAGCGCCAGGGACCCGGGTTCGATTCCCGGCTTGGGTCACTGTCTGTGCGGAGTCTGCACGTTCTCCCCCGTGTCTGCGTGGGTTTCCTCCGGGTGCTCCGGTTTCCTCCTACATTCTAAAAGATGTGCGGGTTAGGTGCATCGACCCGAACAGGCGCCGGAGTGTGGCAACTAGGGGAATTTCATAGTAACTCCATTGCAGTGTTAATGTAAGCCTTATTTCATAGAATCATAGAATCCCTACAGTACAGAAGGAGGCCATTCAGCCCATCAAATCTGTACCGATCACAACCCACCCAGACCCTATTCCCATAACCTTGCACATTTACCCTGCTAATCTACCCGACACTACGGTCAATTTTAGCATGGCCAATCCACCTAACACACACATCTTTGGAGTGTGACTGATAAATAAACTTTACTTTACACAGCAAGGCATCCCAACTGTTTTTCCCCGGGCAATGTAGATACCTGCCAGCCCTACACGAACAAACTTCGTTGACAGACGAGGGAGCAATACTGAGAACGGCCAGTCTTGTGGAACAGTCCAGTCCAGGCATGATGACAAATACAGAACATGCTCGCCTTCCCACCAAGCCTGGGAAACATACTTCTTTTCCCCCCAATCGCAAGAAAATTTTATTCACATCGAGTGACTGAGATCTTCACTGTCTGATCATTAAATCATCACAAGGATCAGAGTCACACGTTCCCACTTTCCCTTCCCACATCCCACAGAAACCCAACCAGCAGTTCCCACTTTGGGACGGACCATTGTGACAATTTGCATTGTCCAGAAACCTCATTGAAAACATCACAAAGATGTTACACAAATGCAACATCTCGAAGTTTGCAGACGATACCAAGTTGGGTGGGAGGGTGAGCTGTGACGAGGATGCAGAGATCCTTCAGTGTGATCTGGACAGGTTGGGTGAGTGGGCAAATCAAAGGCAGATCATAGAATCTCTACAGTGCAGAAGGAGGCCATTTGGCCCATCGAGTCTGCACTGACCACAATCCCACCCAGGCTCTATCCCCGTAACCCCATGTATTTACCCTGCTAACCACCCCCTCCAACACTAGGGTCAATTTATCATGGCCAATCCACCTAACCCACACATCTTTGGACTGTGAGAGGAAACCAGAGCACCCAGAGGAAACTCACGCAGACACAGGGAGAACGTGTAAACTCCACACAGTCAGTGATCCGAAGTCGGAATCGAACCCAGTAGGCTGCAGTGCTAACCACTGTGCCGCCCTGTGCAGATGCAGTATAATTTGGATAAATGTGAGGTCATTCACTTTGGAAGCAAAAACAAGAAGGCAGATTACTAACTGAATGGCTGTAAATTGGGAGAGGGGAATGTGCAGCGGGACCTGGGTGTCCTTGTGCGCCAGTCGCTGAAGGTAAGCATGCAGGTGCAGCAGGTGGTAAAGAAGGAAAATGGTACGTTGGCCTTCATTGCGAGTGGTTTCGAGTACAGGAGCAGGGATGTGTTGTTGCAATTGATCTACATTGTTGCAATTATACAGGGCCTTGGTGAGGCCACACCTAGAGTATTGTGTGCAGTTTTGGTCTCCTTTTCTGTTCTTGGTCTCGAGGGAGTGCAGCGAAGGTTTACCAGACTGATTCCGGGGATGGCGGGACTGACGTATGAGGAGAGATTGACCAGGTTAGGATTGTTTTCGCTGGAGCTCAGACGAATGAGGGGGGATCTCATAGAGACTTATAAAATTCTAACAGGACTAGACAGGGTAGATGTAGGGAGGATGTTCCCGATGGTGGGGGGTCCAGAACCAGGGGTCACAGTCTGAGGATACAGGGTAGACCATTTAGGACGGAGATGAGGAGACATTTCGTCACCCAAAGAGTGGTGAGCCTGTGGAATTCATTACCACAGGAAGTAGTTGATGCCAAAACATTGAATGTATTCAAGAGGCGGCTGGATAGAGCACTTGGGCGAATGAGATCAAAGGTTATGGGGAGAAAGCTGGATTAGGCTAATCGGTTGGTCGATCAGCCATAATCATAATGAATGGCGGAGCAGGCTCGAAGGGCCAAATGGCCTCCTCCTATCTTCTATGTTTCTATGTCAGGTCGCACTGGTTCGGGGCACACGCTAGGAATTTATTTATTTTATTAATGTCCCTAGTAGGCTTACATTAACACTGCAATGAAGTTACTGCGAAAATCCCCTAGTCGCCACACTCTGGCACCTGTTCGGGTACACTGAGGGAGAATTTAGCATGGCCAATGCACGTCTTTCAGACGGAGGGGGGAAACCGGGGCACCGAGAGGAAACCCACGCAGACACGGGGAGAACGTGCAGACTCCACACAGTGACCCAAGCCGGGAATTGAACGCTGGTCCCTGGCGCTGAGAGGCAGCAGTGCCGACCACTGTGCCACCATGCCGCCCATTTCAAACTGGCACGGCATATTCCGCTGGTTCTGAAGCTGCGCTGGAGCCACTCGCTGCCAGTGGGGGCTCCTGGTATGTAACGTCTGCCTGGGCTGGCTCTGAGCTTCCTCCGTTGAAGCCCCAGCCAGCGCGCTCCCCATCTCACGGCCGACTGCCAAACCCGCCGCCACTCCCACTGCCGTGCTCACCCGCCACAGCTGTGCCATCAGGCCCGGCTGCCGGGGCTGCACAGGGGACAGGAGCTGACGGAGGGCGAGTCGGGATAGGGATATGAGGAGGAGCTGGGCGGCTCACTCAGCTGCAGCTGCCGTGGAGCATCTTCACTCTGAGGGGAACCGGATTCAACCGACACCGGCCGTGCATCGGAGACATACATAGAAACTAGCAGCAGGAGTAGGCCATTCGGCCCTTCGAGTCTGCTCTGCCATTCATTATGATCATGGCTGATCATCAAATTCAAAGTCTGTCATATGAGGAGATACTAAGTCGGTGAGGATTGTATTTATTGGAGTTTAGAAGAGTGAGAGGGGATCTCATTGAAACTTATAAAATTCAAACAGGATTAGCCAGGGTAGAGTCAGAAAGAATGTTCCAGATGGTGGGGGGGGAGTCCAGAACTAGGGATCACAGTTTGAGGATAAGGGGTAAACCTTTTAGAACTGAGGTGAGGAGAAATTTCTTCACCCAGAGAGTGGTGAATGTGTAGAATTCACTCCCACAGAAAGTAGTTGAGGCCAATACGTTGTGTGATTTCGAGAAGAAATTAGATATAGCTCTTGGGGCTCAAGGGATCAAGGGATATGGGGGAAGGTGGGGTCAGGATATTGAACTCGATGATCAGCCATGATCAAAATGAATGGTGGAGCAGGCTCGAAGGGCCGAATGGCCTCCTCCTGCTTCTAGTTTCTATGTTTCAAAGTAATAACCTCATCCTGCCTTCGTCCCCCTATCCTTTGATCCCTTTAGCCCCAAGAGCTAAATCTAATTTCTTCTTGAAATCACACAACGTTTTGGCCTCGACGTTACATTAAATGGAGAGCTTCAGCAGGCAAGCATTTGATGATGACGAGTTAGCGACGCCCACATCCCTGAGAGAGAGAGAGAGAGACAGAGAATGATAATAAGCCATACCTGAAATACGGAATGTCCACCATTTCGCACCAGGCTCTGGCTCGATCCACAGCTCGACCGTCAGAATCAGTGCACTGACAAACAGAAGGTGGAGGTCCCGTTACTACACTGACACATTGAGACTTTCTCCTCACATAGTCGAAAGAGATTGTGTTTTCCCCATTGCCACAAGCCCAGCACAGGCAGAGCAACCTGCTCCCAGACTGGCATCAGATCTAAAGAGTAGCCAACGTAGATGTGGCAGTGTGGGTCGAGAAGGAATATAACATTCTTTTTGCGAATTATGGCAACAGATATCCAGGATAGACTTTCTTTTAAAAGGTTGCATTATTTTAATGATGATAATTATATTAAAACCTTCTATAAATAAAAAAAATTACAACAACCCTCAATGCTAGATGGTCCTTGGACACTCAAAAGGATCTGGTTTATTTAAGCTAAGTTTAAGCTTTAAGTTTTTATTAGCGTCACAAGCAGGCTTAAATTAACACTGCAATGAATTTGTGAAAATCCCCTAGTCGCCACACTCCGGCGCCTGTTCGGGTACACTGAGGGAGAATTTAGCACGGCCAATGCATCCTA
The DNA here is from genome assembly GCF_964213995.1 of Mustelus asterias. Taxonomy (NCBI): domain Eukaryota; kingdom Metazoa; phylum Chordata; class Chondrichthyes; order Carcharhiniformes; family Triakidae; genus Mustelus; species Mustelus asterias. Next base: position 11,383,918 of record NC_135821.1, read on the forward strand.
ATCAGCACGTCTTTCGGACTGTGGGAGGAGCACCCGGAGGAAACCCACGCAGTCACGGGGAGAACGTGCAAACTCCGCACCCAAACCAGGAATCGAACCCGGCTCCCTGGGGCTGTGAGGCAGCAGTGCTAACCCATTAGATTTTAAATCAGTTTATCCCGTGCCTGTCATTAGTGAGGCCTGCACTCGTTATAAAAAGCAATGGTGCTCCATTTTTACTGAGGTACCAAATTAAATGAAAGGACTAAAACAAGCAGGAAAGAAGATAGCACAAGCTAAGTCATGAGGTGGTGCCAGGCTTAGATTTCAAAGCCCTGAAGATGGCAGGAGTTGGAAAGGCAGAGAATTCCTGGGAAAGAAGGATGGAGGATCATACGCTGTTACAAAGTCTACTGGTATGATTAACAGAAACAGGAAAGCAAGGTTCAGAGGAGTATAAAATATAGCTGTAAAGTTCACAACGCAACCAATCGTTCAGTGCGTTGTTGCGTTTGCTACTGTACAATCACCAGTTTGAAACTTATCTGGATAGTAGTAAAAGGCAGATTTAATTTCATAGGATCAGAGAACGGCCACAGTGCAGAAGAGGTCATTTGGCCCACCGAGTCTGCACTGACTCTCAGATTGAGTTTCGTAAACAGGCCCTCTTCTCCACCCTATTCCCATGACCCCACACGTTTAACATGGCTAATCCATCTAACCTACACATCTTGGGACACTAAGGGCAATTTTGCTTGGCCAATCTATCTAACGTACACATCTTGGGACATTAAGTGGCAATTTAGCATGGCCAATCCACTTAATCTGCACATCTTTGGACTGGGGGAGGAAACCGGAACACCTGGAGGAAACCCACGCAGACACGGGGCGGGGGAGGGGGGGGAAATGTGCAAACTCCGCACAGACAGTGACCCAAGGCCGTAACCAAACCTGGGTCCCTGGCGCCATGAAGCAGCAGTGCTAACCACTGTGCCCGCCATGCTGCCGTTGGGTACACAAAGGGAGAATTTGGCATGGTTAATGCACCTAACCTGCACATGTTTGGACTGTGGGAGGAAACCGGAGCACCCGGAGGAAACCCACGCAGACACAGGGAGAACGTGCAAATTCCACACAGTGGCCCAAGGCTGGAATCGAACCCGGGTCCCTGTGAGGCAGCAGTGCTAACCACCGTGCCGCCCATTTGGATTTGAACTAAGGCCAAAAGTGACAAGACGCACAAAAACAACAGGCATAGTGTTTCAGTAAGCGCTCCACTTTAAGGAACAGTAAATTCATGCAAGGGGAAAACAAAAGCAAAAGCACGTTCCCTGCATGTTATACTTACACAGTCAACTACCATCTTGCCCAGCTCTCTGGCTCCAAAGACTGTTTTAGCCAGTTCCCAGGGATTGGAGGGGCGGAAAACATCCACAGAGGTCACGGGAACCTGCGGGGGCTTTCCTGTTCCTAGGGAAACAACAACGCCCAGCTTCTTCGCCTGACTCCCCCTACCCTGCAAATTGAACAGTGTGAATAAAAAGGACAAACTGTCAAAGCAAAGTTCCCGAAATTCCATTCCTCACCTTGTAACGTTCATTGATTAAATTAGGGTGCATTCACAAGTCTTTTTCAGGCCACTGTGTGTAACTCATCACAGAGGAGAGAATGGAGTTCTCCACCAGGGTTCATGAACTTCACTCTCCAATACATGCGCGACTGGACGACTTGTTGCGTGGGATCAACTGTTTGGCTGACTGCAGAGTTGAGTTAAATCTGGTTCAGTCTCACCCTCATCCGATCTCAACATCCTAGAATCCCTACAGTACAGAAGGAGGCTATTCGGCCCATCGAGCCTGCACTGACCACAATCCCACCAACGCCACATACCCATAACCCTACGTATTTACTGTAGTGTCAGGGGGACAACAAGGGGCAATTTAGCATGGCCAATTCACCTAACCTGCCCATCTTTAGACACTAAGGGGCAATTCAGCATGACCAATCCATCTAACCTGCACTTCTTTGGGCACAAAGGAGCAATTTAGCATGGCCAATCCACCTAACCTACACATCTTTGGACACTAAGGGGCAATTTAGCATGGCCAATCCACCTAACCTACACATCTTTGGACACTAAGGGGCAATTTAGCATGGCCAATCCACCTAACCTGCACACCTTTGTACAGTAAGGGGAAATTTAGCATGGCCAATCCACCTAAGCTATACATCTTGGGACACTAAGGGACAATTTAGCATGGCCAATTCACCTAACCTACACACCTTTGGACACTAAGGGGCAATTCAGCATGGCCAATCCATCTAACCTGCACATCTTTCGACACTAAGAGGCAATTTAGCATGGCCAATCCACCTAACCTGCCCATCTTTGGACACTAAGGGGCAATTTAGCACGGCCAATTCACCTAACCTACACATCTTTGGAGTGTGGGAGGAAACCGGAGCACCCGGAGGAAATCTACGCAGACATGGGGAGAACGTGCAAACTCCACACAGACAGTGACCCAAGGCCGGAATTGAACCTGGTCCCTGGCACTGTGAGGCAGCAGTCGTAACCACCGTGCCACTCTTCCAGGTGGATACCAAACAAGAAGCCGACTGATTTTCTCCTTCGTCCGCTTCCCTCCCTAGCCGGGCTCTTCCCTAGCAGCCTCAGCGACACTCCAATCGAGGTCAGTAAGACACAAAGATCGTGGGCCAAACCAGCCTTTCCTGTTCATTTCACACCATAGAGTCCACGTACCCTCAGAGTCAGTGGAAGAGTGACAAGCACGTTTAAAGCAATGTTTTAAATGCAGAAATTCTCCCTTTTGTCTCCAACTACATGGTTTCACAATAGAAGAGGGAGAATGGTCACACTCTTTGCTCCAAACTCAGCATCACAGTTCCAAGATATTGGAAGCAAATGGACACATTTTCAATTTCTAATTCATAGGATTAAAAAAGACACAGAATAATTGTTCAGGGCACAAATCTCTAGACAAGAAGTTCCTTTGCCCAGTGCAGAAACAGAACTAACAGGATAAAATAAAAATGGGTAAAATGTGGACTGGAATTCTTTTTGGATTTCTTTTACTCCCATCTAAAAGACCCAAGTTTCTAACAAAGGGGCAATTGGATCTTCAACAACTTGCGTTTCACTCTTTGCAACAGCGAGAGCAGCAATTTTTGTTGAATAGTCCAGTTATAATACCACTAGGCCATCGCCTCCCCCAGTTAGAGACTAACCCAACTTCCTGCATTTGTCTTAAGAGTGTTTGAGGACTCTGAGTCTGTACTTGATGGAGTTTAAAAGGATGAGGGGGGGGAATCTAATTGAAACTTATAGAATACTGAGAGGCCTAGATAGAGTGGACATGGAGAGAATGTTCCCACTCGTGGGAGAGACTAGAACTCGAGGCCACAACCTCAGAGTGAAGGGACGCTCCTTTAAAACTGAGATGAGGAGGAATTTCTTCAGCCAGAGGGTGGTGAATCTGTGGAACTCATTGCCACAAAGGGCTGTGGAGGCCAGGTCATTGAGTGTCTTTAAGACAGAGACAGATAGGTTCTTGATCAATAAAAGGATCAACGGTTATGGGGAGAAGGTAGGAGAATGGTGGTGAGAATCAAATCAGCCATGATTGAATGGCGGAGTAGACTCGATGGGCCGAATGGCCTAATTCTGCTCCGATATCTTATGGTCTATATTCATTTGTGGGACACGGGCGTCACTGGCTAGGCCAGCATTTATTGCCCATTCCTCAATGCCCTTGGAGGGCAGTTGAGAGTCAACCACATTGCTGTGGCTCTGGAGTTACATGTAGGCCAGACCAGGTAACAACGGCAGATTTCCTTCCCTAAAGGACATTGCGAGCCAGATAGGTTTTTCTGACAATTGACAATGGTTTCACGGTCATCAGTAGATTCTTAATTCCAGATATTTTTTATTGAATTCAAATTCCGCCATCTGCCATGGCGGGACTCGAACCCGGGTCCCCAGAACATTAGCTGAGTTTCTGGATTAATAGTCCAGCGGTAATACCATTAGCCATCGCCTCGCCTAGTTAGAGGCTAACCCAGCTTCCTGCATTTGCCTTAAGAGTTAGCAGCAGATTTATCAAAGCGGTGCCCACCTTCCTCTTCAGATTCTGATTGTACTCGTGAATTTCAGTCAAGGCGTCCAGTGTCGGGTTGTTCGCAAGCAGCCCTCCATCCAGAAAGCGGCCCATGGGTCGGAAGTAGGTCGGGGCTGCTCCACTGCAGCGAGCGGCCCGCCACACCAGCTGGTCTGTTTCAATAGAGGCCACAGTTTAAAATGTACACACGACATGCTGTCCCTAACTGGCTATGGTGTGGAGATGCCGGCATTGGACTGGGGTAAGCACAGTAAGAAGTCTCACGACACCAGGTTAAAGTCCAACAGGTTTATCTGGTAGCACAAGCTTTCGGAGTGTCCTAACTGGCTGTGCACAGATCACCTTTTCCATGTTGCCCACTAACTTTTGCCTACCAGGTGTCTACCAGGTGTCTGCAATAGCTCACTGACCATGCAATGGCCTCGGCTTTCTACGCGGTAC